>NC_069499.1:1214537970-1214837970 GCF_027579735.1 Bombina bombina
AGAGCAAACGTGAGGGGAAAGAGACAGAGCAAAAGAGAGGGGGGAGAGAGAGTGCAAAAGAGAGGGGGGAGAGAGAATGCAAAAGAAAGGGGGAGAGAGAGGGGGGTGGGGAGAGAGAGAGGAGGAGAGAGGGGGGGAGAGAGGGAGGAGAGGGGGGGAGAGAGGGAGGAGAGAGGGGGAGAGAGAGTAATAGAGAGGGGGAGAGAGAGCGAAAGAGAGGGGGGAGAGAAAGCAATAGATAGGGGGAGAGAGAGCAATAGAGAGGGAGAGAGAGAGAGCAAAAGAGAGGGATGGAGAGAGAGAGCAAAATAGAGGGGGGAGAGAGAGCAAAAGAGAAGGGGAGAGAGAGAGCAAACGTGAGGGGAAAGAGACAGAGCAAAAGAGAGGGGGTAGAGAGAGAGCGCAAAAGAGAGGGGGGAGAGAGAGTGCAAAAGAGAGGGGGAGAGAGAGAGTGCAAAAGAAAGGGGGGAGAGAGAGCAAAAGAGAGGGGGGAGAGAGAGCAATGGAGAGGGGGAGAGAGAGAGCAATAGAGAGGGATGGAGAGAGAGAGCAAAAGATAGGGGAGAGAGACAGAGCAAAAGAGAGGGGGAGGGACAGAGCAAAAGAGAGGGGAGAAAGAGAGCAAAAGAGAGGGGGGAGAGAGAGCAAAAGAGATGGGGAGAGAGAGCAAAAGAGAGGGATGGATAGAAAGAGCAAAAGAGAGGGATGGAGAGAGCGCTATAGAGAGGGGGGAGAAAGCGCAAAAGAGAGAGGGGAGAGAGAGCGCAAAAGAGAGAGGGGAGAGAGAGCGCAAAAGAGAGAGGGGAGAGAGAGAGCGCAAAAGAGAGGGGGAGAGAGCGCAAAAGAGAGGGGGGAGAACGCAAAAGAGAGAGGGGAGAGAGAGAGCCCAAAAGAGAGGGGGAGAGAGAGCAAAATAGAAGAGGGGAGAGAGAGGGCAAAAGAGAGGGGGGAGAGAGAGAGCGCAAAAGAGAGGGGGGGCGAGAGCAAAAGAGAGGGGGGAGAGAAAGCAAAAGAGAGCGTGGAGAGAGGGAGCAAAAGAGAGGGGAAAGAGCAAAAGAGAGGATAGAGAGAGCAAAAGAGAGGGGGGAGAGAGAGCAAAAGAGAGGGGGGAGAGAGAGCAAAAGAGAGGTGGAGCGAGAGAGATCGCAAAAGAGAGGGGGAGAGAGCACAAAAGAGAGGGGGAGAGAGAGAGAGCAAAAGAGAGGGGGAGAGAGAGAGCAAAAGAGAGGGGGAGTAAGAGAGAGCAAGGGGTGGGACCGCTGTACTGCAAAAAATGGCCAGTGTAAATGGGCTTTAGGACTAGTATATATATATATATATATATGTATATATATATATATATATATATATATTTTTTTTACAGTAGCTATAATAAGGTGGCATTTTAAGAAGTATAATAGTGTTTTAGTTAAAAAAAATGTGCTTCTTTATGCCTATAAGGTATGTCACTGTTCACCAATAGAGCTATTGTATGTTTCACCCACTATTGTAATTCTCAGTGAATTTCGACAGGATTTCACCTTTACATTAAGGCACCTTGGCAACCTAATGAATAGGCCAGTCATGGCAAACTTTGGTACTTCAGATGTTTCAGAAATACATTTCCCTTGATGCTTAGGCACTATGAAGTCCAGTAAAGCATCATGGGAAATGTAGTTCTGAAACATCTGGAGTGCCAAGGTTCGCCATCACTGATCTAAAACAATGATTTTTTTAAGTTGACATATTACATATAATAACGACACTTCCAGAAATAAGTCCTATTTCTAGAGCTTATCTATCTACACATAGAGATTTATTTTTAACAAACCTTGAGTAGTTTTACTGCATTTCTGATCAGCCCATCCAAAGCAGTCAGACCAGGGTAATACACTTTGGAATGATGCAAACAGATAGTATAGACTGTAGGCAATAATGACATTATAATAAATTGAGACCAGTGTTGTAATCATTACCATACAAATCCCGACTCCTAAAAAAACAACAAAAGTTTTGATTAAGCATCATTCAAACTATTTTTTTAACAAAGGGGATACATTTATATAAAAAAAAAAAAACTAAAGAGGGAGTCTTTCTAAGTCTAAAGTCACAATTAAACTCTCATGATTCAAACTGTGCATTTTTTTATATGCACACTTTTTGGGGAACCTACTAAGCATGTGCAAGAGTTCACAGTATATACGTATATCAGTCTGTGATTGGCTGATGGCTGTCACATAACACAAAGGACAGGGAAATTAAATAAAATCTACTGCTCATTTGAAAGTCAAAGTAAGTGTTATTACATTGTCTTTTTATAATGTATTGTATGATCATACAATTCCACTAAATGTAATGGTCATTTTAAAAAACATATTATAAAAACTTATCTCACCTTTATGTTTTTTGCCACATTCTTGGCTGGTACATTATAAATAAAGATAATCATAAATACAGTAACATTTTTAAAATACCAACATTTATTGAAATTTCATGAAAAATACATTCATTCTAAAACTTGAATAGAGCATGTGGAGCTTGTATATTAAGTGAATAAGGTTTTGCTCACAATCAGCTAGATTACGAATTTGGCGTTATGAGTCAAATATCAGCGTTGTGGCCCATAACGCATCTTTTTCCCTAACTCCGCCATTACAAGTCTTGTCGGTATAGGTGTACCGCAAGCCTCTTAGCCTGTAACGCGTCAATCCCGCAAACTTAAAAATTACGTTTCTTAATGGGATTCCCGTAGTGCTGGTATTATGAGTTTTGCGTTCTCTCTAAAAATCCGGTGTTACAGCCTTAAACGACAAGATCTATGCCATCTAAAGTCAGTAGTTATGAGTTTTACGCTACAAAGCTGTAACATAAAACTCATAACTAAAGTGTTACAAAGTACACTAACACCCATAAACGACCTATTAACCCCTAAACCGAGGCCCTCCCGCATCGCAAACACTATATTAAATGTATTAACCCCTAATTTGCCGCTCCCGACATCGCCAACACTAAATGTTTTTATTAACCCCTATTTCACCTCTCCCCAACATCGTCACCACTATACTAAAGTTATTAACCCCTAAACCGCCGCCCTCCCACATAGCAAACACTATTTAAATATAATTAACCCGTAATCTGCTGTCCGCCCACATAGCCCCCGCTATACTAAAGTTATTAAGCCCTACACCGCAAGCCACTATAATAAACCTATTAGCCCCTAAAACAAAAGCCCCCCACAATTAAATATACTAAATAAAACTATTAACCCCTAAACCGAAAGCCCCCACAACGAAATATACTAAATAAAACTAGTAACCCCTAAACCTAACGCCCCCCCTAACTTTATATTAAAATTACGATTTCCCTATCTTAAATTAAACTAAAACTTACCTGTCAAATTAAAAAAACTAAGTTTAAACTAGTAATTAAACTAATATAATTATTAAACTAAAATTAAACTAATTACCAATTAAAATAAAATAATTTACACATTAAAAAAATCCTAACACTACTCTAAAATTACAAACTATTGGCTAGATTGCGAGTTTTGCGTTAGAGGCTGTGCGATGCTAACGAGCAGTTTTCCCTCAACGCTCACTTACCTACAGCGCTGGTATTATGAGTTTTCAGAAACCCATCATTAAAAGACAAGAAGTGAGCGTTGAGCAAAATTTTGCTCATTACCGCACTCCAATACCAGTGCTGGTATGAACCCCAAGTCTAAACACCCCTAATCTTACACTTATTAACCCCTAATCTGCCGCCCCCGACATCGCCGACACCTGCATTATACTTATTTTTTTTTTTTTTTTTTTTTTTTTTTTTCAAAAATAGTTTTATTTTACAGATAATAAAGTTATACATCGTAAGTGCACTTTTGATAGGATTACAATTCAATATGACTTTACAGCTGTGTGGGTTGTACATGTACAGTGCTGTTTACAAATATGCATGTAGTGATAAAGGTAATGAACAATAAATCATATAGTAACAGATTAAACGAATAAACAACAAACACAACAAAAACAACACATTGTGCTTCCTGTTGCCCCTCATGTTTTCCCCCTCTGGTATCTCAGGGTCGGTTTCCACCTCCTCTGACAGTATCTAGTGTCGTATGTTTTGGTGTTTTATATCCTATTGGTATCAAACTTATTCCTCAAGTATTCTTCCCATAAAATCTTAATCTGTATGTACTTGTCTAACCTTCGTTGTTTAAGGTAGTGGTATTCCTCTAGCTGTATAGTGCGATTGCACTCCTGAACCCATTGCGCAGTGGTTGGAATTATAGAACTTTTCCAGTTCTTGACTATTAGTTTCTTGATGCTGTTACTTGCTATGTTAAATAATTTAGTTTGTTCTGAAGTGATTTTTTTGGGGACTATGTGAAACAGCCACAAGAGTGGGTCTACTGGTAAGGCTTTATCTAGTAACTTTGATGTTTCCTTTGAGATTTCATCCCATATTGGGGTTATTTTAGGGCAAAGCCACCAGATATGTGCCATATGGCCGATTTGATCATGGCACCTCCAGCAGAGGTTGGAGGCTTCTCTGAATATTTTCTGGCATCTTGATGGAGTAAGATACCATCTATGGAGAATTTTCAGGTTTAACTCAATGAGATTACTAGATGTGGCGGATCTCTTAATGGCTATAAATATCTTAGAGGCGTCGATGTGTGATATCTGAATTCCCAATTCCTCCCCCCATCTGTTGATGAAGTGAGGGGTGTGACCTGGTGAATTTTGTTTCAGTAGTGCATAAATCATTGATAAGGTGTGTTTTGTAGGAGATTCTTTATGGCATAGGGACTCGAATGTCGTTAGTGGCCTCAACATATTCCTTTTATGCGGATGTCCTGACAGGTAATTGTAACACTGCATATAAAAATACCAATCTCTGAAACAATTAAAGCCTTGTTCGGTTAGGGCCGTTCTAGGGAACAGCTGAGTTTCAGTACCTAGGTGGCACATCATCAATTCCCTGTCCGGTTGTGTGTCATTTTTTATCTTTGCTACTAGGCCAGGGGTAAATTCTTTATTAGAGATGAAAGAGGTAAGGGGAGAGTAAGTGGACGAAATGTTGGGGTGCTCTACTAATATCTTTTCCCATATCAACATGGTCTCCTGTACTGTGTGTGCGACGTATATCTGGGGTGATCTAGTAATTGATGGTGTCCAGCATCTTGTGCCTAAATGCAATGTACCGGCTATGTCATGTTCGAGGCGAACCCAGATTTTAAAGTCAAAGTTAGTATACCAGTCCACTATTCTCTGTAAGTGTGTGGCCTTCCAGTATGCAACGAGGTCAGGTACCCCCATTCCCCCGTTATCTAGTGTCTGATACATGTCTTTCCTATTGATCCGAGCGTGTCGTTTGTTCCATATAAATTCAAATATTTTAGTTTGCAGGGACGTAAGAAAAGTGCGTGGAAGGGCTATGGGTAGTGTCTGTATAATATATAATATTTTTGGCAGAATACTCATCTTAATGGCACTGATCCTGCCTATCCAGGATAGAGGTTTTCTACGCCAGGAAGACAGGGTGGATACTATTGATGATTGAAGTGGTAGGAAATTTGTCTCGAATATTTGGGTAATCTTTGGGGTTAAAAATATCCCTAGATATTTCAGTTTGCTTTTTTGCCACTTAAATGTACATATACGTGAGATAGGTATTAAATCCCCTTCTGGTATGTTTATGTTTAGGATTTCTGATTTATTCTGATTGATAAGAAAGTTTGAAATCTTTCCAAATGCATCTAGCTGTTTCAATAATTCTGGTATAGATTGTCTGGGGTTCGTCAAGAAAAAAAGCACGTCATCTGCATATAGAAGCATCTTATGTTGATGTCCCTTAACCTCAACTCCCTCAATGTCTACCGTGTTTCTAACCTTAAGTGCAAGCATTTCTATTACGCAGGCAAACAAGAGCGGGGACAGCGGGCATCCCTGCCTAGTTCCGTTAGATATCACAAATGGGGCTGATAGAGATCCGTTTACCCGGATTCTAGCTGTCGGACAGTGGTACATTGCAAATACCCTATCTACAAATGTCTCGCCAAGGCCCATTCTCATAAGGACCACCCGGAGGAACTGCCAGTTGACCCGGTCGAACGCCTTTTCAGCATCTGTGGATATTACCACAGTTGGGACACCACGATTATTAACATAATCTATCAAATTAAGGGCCCGTACAGTGTTGTCTTTGGCTTCCCTTGTGGGAACGAAGCCCACTTGGTCAGCGTGGATTAAATTTGGGAGTAAGGCGTTCAACCGGGTCGCCAGCAGCTTGGCATATATTTTCACGTCGGTGTTCAATAGTGATATCGGTCTATAGTTTTCGACTCTTGAGTGGTCTTTACCTTCCTTTGGGATTAGTGTTATGTGTGCAGCGAGGGAATTGTTAAGGAATGGTTCTTTACCGGAAATGGAGTTAAAGAGGGTCAGCATGTGTGGAGCTAGAATCTTACTGTATTTTTTATAATAGTAGTTAGTGAAGCCGTCTGGGCCAGGGGTTTTTCCGGTCGGTAGGTCTTTTATGGCCAGTAGGAGTTCTCTCATATTGAAAGGGGAATTAAGGGATTCTTTTTGTTCCTGGGTGATCTGTGGTATGTCAAAGTCCTTGAGGAAAGATTCTATGAGGTTAATATTAGTTGCGTCAGTAGGGGGAACAGTTGGTAAATTGTAGAGAGACTCATAGTATGTGCGAAATGTCTCTGATATGCTAGAGGTAGAGTATACCATGCCTTTCCATGGTCTACTGATAGACATAATATATGAGCGGTGAGTCCGTCGTTTCAATTTGCGTGCTAACAATCTACTACATCTATTATCGCTGTCATAATAAGTTTGTTGTAGTTTGAGTGCAAGTAGTTTGCAATCTCTGTCTAAAAGGGTGCCAACTATTTCCCTCTGCGTCTGTAAATCCTTTTTCAATGTCGTGTCTGTCGGTGTTTTTTTAAGTTTCTCCTCAGTCAAGGTAATGTTATTCAGTGCGGTCTGTAGTGCGGTGCACTGTTGTTTATGATTATGGGACTGTATGCTGATAAGATCCCCTCTAAGTGTGCTTTTATGTGCTTCCCATATAAGTCTAAAATCATCTATGGATGCTACATTTAGTTGAAAGTATTCTTGCAGACGATTCTCTATTTTTTCTTGGTACAGTGGGTGGTCTAATAAATTATTGTCTAATTTCCAAAGAAATGTGGAGTGTGGGGCTGAGGGCCATTCAATAGAACAGGTCACCATAGAGTGATCCGTCCAGCCTGTGGGGATTATCGCTGACCTTATTGCCATGGACAAGCAGGACACGTCTAAAAGGATGTAGTCTATGCGGGAAAATCGGGAGTGTGGAAAGGAGAAGAAGGTATATTGGCGGTCTACCGGGTGATGTATCCTCCAGGTGTCGTGTACTGCTAGATCTCTAATATGTTGTTTGATTCTATAAAGAACCCGGTTTGGTGTTGAGGAGAGCCCAGTTGATGTGTCTAATGCTGTGTTGAGAGAGACATTAAGATCCCCTCCTAGTATCAGTAGACCCCTTTTAATCTCAAGTATGGCATCTGAAAGGCGTTTGAAAAAGATGTCCTGCTGGGTGTTAGGGGCATATACACAGGCCATTGTGACTATTGTGTTATAGAGTTTGCCAGTCAGGATTAAATATCTGCCCTCTCGATCTCGTGTTAAGCTAAATAGAGTAAAGGGTATACCTCGTTTAATTAAGATTCCCACCCCATTGGTTTTACTATGGTTCGATGCAAAGTATGCCTCTCCAAACTTGTAACTAAATGTTTTGGGTTCTTTCTTGTGAAGGAAGTGGGTTTCCTGCAGCATTATGATATCCCCCTTGTTATCTTTAAAATCCTTAATAGCTATACTTCTTTTGTTTGGGGAATTAAGGCCCTTAGCATTAACTGTTATGATGTGCAGCTGTGCGTTATTGGGAGCCATTATATGTCAGTATGATCACGATCTGTCGCTTGGTAGTGGTGCTAGTGTCCACCTGTTGGTAATGGGGAGTAGGTGTTAGAGTGAGAAGCCATACCATATAAATCAATATACAGGTATTAGAAGGGGTATGTGTGATTATGTAAGCACAATGTGTAAAACAAAAACAAACATCAAGGGTAACAACAACAAAAACAAAAGTTAACGAGTAAACATTAGAACATGTGAACACATCGCCGGAGCGGCTGAGGGATAGTCCCTCCGGCAAAACAGTTATCCTAATAGGATGTGGGGTCAGCCGGGTACTTAGGCCCAGGCAGAAGTGGAATTATTTAACATCCATTGAAAGGATGATATAAATGGGTAAAAGTAACATGGTTCATATATTTTTGCACAATGGGAATGGCCTGGTTATGACAGGTTAAAACTATCCATATATAACGTAATTACTTCGTATAGTCACTAGAATTGTCTTTGTGGGCGGTTCAAGCAAATGAGTGCCTGTAGTTAAAATAAACAACAACAGATAATAAAGGCATGACAAGTGATTTTTACACCAATCTCACCCAACCATGGATCTTGGGAGACAATTAAGTCCTTCAATAATACATCATGAGTTCAGTCTGTCTTTCCTCTTCTTATAAGCAACTTTGTGCCATTGTGTCCCTGCCAAGAGATGTGATGATGAAGCTGTGTTGTCAGGAGGCTTCTCAGATAGTTGAGGCGGCTGGATTGATAGGCCCAAGCCCTTTGAGAAAGACTCCAGGTCTTGAGGCCCTCTGTAGGTGTGAATCTGGCCTTCCTTAGATACCATTAAACTAAAGGGAAACCCCCAGCGATACTTGATATCATTCTCTTGTAGTGCAGTGGTGATAAATCGGACGTCTCTTCTACGTTGTAAAGTGCTTGGGCATAGGTCTGGGTAAATTTGTAGGGCATGATCCAGATACATTATTTTCCTCAGTTGTCTCGATTTGGACCAGATTTCCTCTCTGTCAGTGAATCTCAGAAATTTAAGGATAACATCCCTAGGGGGTGCACCAGTTGGTGGAGGTGGGCGCAGAGCCCGATGTACTCTTTCCAGTTCCATATCAGGTATATCTGGGTCCCCCATCAGATGGTGAAAGAGGTTCTGCATATATTCTCTAAGTTCAGAGCTTTTTATTGACTCTGGTATACCCCTTACTCTTAAGTTAGACCGCCGACTGCGGTTTTCGAGATCCTCAATTCTTTCTTGCATTGTTTCTATTTGTGAGGATTGAACGTTGGCATGTGTTTCTAGGCTCCCCACCATTTCAGAGATGGTAGTTTGCGTGTCTTCTACTTCCTCTACTCTGCACCCTAAGGCGTTTATGTCAGTTCTCATGGAGGTAAGCTCTTTAGTTATTAATGCCTTTAGGGAGGCAAAGTCCTCTTTTGATGGCAGGTTAGCAATGTCTTGTTTTAGTTGTGTAATATAAGAGGTAGCTATCTGTAATTCTGCAGCGCTTGATAAATCATGAGGAGTCTCATTAGTATTTGCAGTCTGATGTGCAGGGTTGGTTGCTGTGTCTGGCAGTTGAAAGAATGTGCTCACAGAGACTGGCACATTGGTCTGGCTTTTCGGGAGCTTCTCTCCTTTATTCAAGCGTTTAGTCGTCATGTTTTGCTTAAGTACTGGAGAGTGTTCAGTTGACCTGTATGCCCTTTCCCAGGATTATTGTTTGGAGGAGTAGATAATAATCATTCAAGTTGTTAGTGATGCCCCATTGAAAGTTTACGGTCAGATGTGGTGTACATTTGTGATGGTTTACTGAGAGCAGGGTGTGCACTCCACACCCTGTTACGTTATTGCTATTCAGGGTCTTATATCTTCGGATCAGTGCTTTATGCCCTCCTCTCCTATCATAGTGAGGCCCATTTAATCAGGCATGCGTTCGAGGTAACTTTTAAGTTTGTGGGCGTTATACTTCTTTTTCTGACGGTGCTAATATGTAACATTAGATGGCCCTTTGTCCCGCTGTGCGGTCGTTATGTGTTGCGTTTCATTTGGTTCAGCTTACCTCCATATATGAGCTGAGTCTGAGATGGGCTCCGGTATCTGTGTCCGCATGGCTCGCACACGGCCCTTTCCAATATGGCGGCGGTCGTTTTTCCTTTGCGGCTAAGTAACGGTCCGTTTTTAGCTTAGTCGCTTGTCAAATTGCCTTCATGTCATAGCGGTTAGTGTCCCCACATATTTAGGCGCCTGTGTACCACTTTGTAAAGCGATTCTTGCAGGTATATAGTCCTGGGTCTTTTTCCCCAGCACGGAGCTGATTCACACTGCGGCCATTTGCCTGCACGGCCGAACTCCGCCCCCCCCCTGCATTATACTTATTAACCCCTAATCTGCCGCTCCGTACACCGCCACCTACATTATAGTTATGAACCCCTAATCTGCTGCCCCCAACATCGCCGACACCTACATTATATATATTAACCCCTAATCTGCCGCTCCAATGTCGCTGCCACTATAATAAACATATTAACCCCTAAACCAACGCACTCTCCAACCTCGCAAACACTAGTTAAATATTATTAACCCCTAATCTGCCGTCCCTAACTTCGCCGCCACCTATCTACATTTATTAACCCCTAATCTGCTGCCCCCAACGTCGCCGCCACTATATTAAAGTTATTAACCCCTAAACCTAAGTCTAACGCTAAACCTAACACCCACTAACTTAAATATAGTTTAAATAAATCTAAATAAATATTCCTATCATTAACTAAATTATTCCTATTTAAAACTAAATACTTACCTATAAAATAAACCCTAAGCTAGCTACAATATAACTAATAGTTACATTGTAGCTATATTAGGGTTTATTTTTATTTTACAGGCAAGTTTGTATTTATTTTAACTAGGTAGAATAGTTATCAAATAGTTATTAACTATTTAATAACTACCTAGCTAAAATAAAGACAAATTTACCTGTAAAATAAAACCTAACCTAAGTTACACTAACACCTAACACTACAATATAATTAAATAAATTAACTAAATTAAATACAATTACCTAAATTAAATTAAATTAGCTACAGTACAAAAAAACACTAAATTACAGAAAATAATAAACAAATTACAGATATTTAAACTAATTACACCTAATCTAATAGCCCTATTAAAATAAAAAAGCCCCCCCAAAATAAAAAAAACCCTAGCCTAAACTAAACTACCAATAGCCCTTAAAAGGGCGTTTTGTGGGGCATTGCCCCAAAGTAATCAGCTCTTTTACCTGTAAACAAAAAATACAAATAACCCCCCCAAAAGTAAAACCCACCACCCACACAACCAACCCCCCAAATAAAATACTATCTAAAAAAAAACTAAGTTCCTCATTGCCCTGAAAAGAGCATTTGGATGGGCATTGCCCTTAAAAGGGCAGTTAGCTCTTTTGCCGACCAAACCCTAACCTAAATATAAAACCCACCCAATGCACCCTTAAAAAAACCTAACACTAACCCCCTGAAGATCGACTTACCGGGAGACGTCTTCATCCATGCCGGGCCAAAGTCCTCAACGAAGCCGGGAGAAGTCTTCATCCAAGCCAGGCAAAGTGGTCCTCCAGACGGGCAGAAGTCTTCATCCAGATGGCATCTTCTATCTTCATCCATCCGGCGCGGAGCGGGTCCATCTTCAAGACGCGGAGCATCCTCTTCATCCGGAGTCTTCTTACTGAATGAAGGTACCTTTAAGTGATGTCATCCAAGATGGCGTCCCTTAGATTACGATTGGCTGATAGAATTCTATCAGCCAATCGGAATTAAGGTAGAGAAAATCCTATTGGCAGATGCAATCAGCCAATAGGATTGAAGTTCAATCCTATTGGCTGATCCAATCAGCCAATAGGATTGAGCTCGCATTCTGATTGCCCATCCAAATGTCCTTTTCAGGGCAATGGGGAGTTTAGGTTTTTTTAGATAGTATTTTATTTGGGGGGTTGGTTGTGTGGGTGGTGGGTTTTACTGTTGGGGGGTTGTTTGTATTCTTTTTACAGGTAAAAGAGTTGATTACTTTGGGGCAATGCCTCGCAAAAGGCCCTTTTAAGGGCTATTGATAGCTTAGTTTAGGCTAGGGTTTTTTTTTTTTTTGGGTGGGCTTTTTTATTTTAATAGGGCTATTAGATTAGGTGTAATTAGTTTAAATATCTGTAATTTGTTTATTATTTTCTGTAATTTAGTGGGGGGTTTTGTACTTTAGCTAATTGAATTTAATTTAGGTAATTGTATTTAATTTAGCTAATTTATTTAATTACGGTATATTGTAGTGTTAGGTGTTAGTGTAACTTAGGTAAGGTTTTATTTTACAGGTAAATTTGTCTTTATTTTAGCTAGGTAGTTATTAAATAGTTAATAACTATTTAATAACTATTCTACCTAGTTAAAATAATTACAAACTTGCCTGTAAAATAAAAATAAACCCATACACCTAGATTTAGAGTTCTGCGTTAGCCGTCAAAACCAGCGTTAGGGGGTCCTAACGCTGGTTTTTACCGCCCGCTGGTATTTAAAGTCAGTCAGGAAAGGGTCTAACGCTCACTTTCCAGCCGTGACTTTTCCATACCGCAGATCCCCCTACGCCAATTGCGTAGCCTATCTTTTCAATGGGATCTTTCTAACGCCGGTATTTAGAGTCTTGGCTGAAGTGAGCGTTAGAAATCTAATGACAAGACTCTAGCCGCAGAGAAAAGCCAGGAGTTAAGAGCTTTCTGGGCTAACGCCGGTTCATAAAGCTCTTAACTACTGTGCTCTAAAGTACACTAACACCCATAAACTACCTATGTACCCCTAAACCGAGGCCACCCCACATCGCCGCCACTCTAATAAATGTTTTTAACCCCTAATCTGTCTGCCGCACACCATGCCACCTACGTTATCCCTATGTACCCCTAATTGGCTGCCCCTAACATCGCCGACCCCTACATAATATTTATTACCTCCTAATCTGTCCCCCCCAACGTCGCTGCCACCTACCTACAATTATTAACCCCTAATCTGCTGACCAAACCTCACCGCTACTATAATAAAGTTATTAACCCCTAATCCGCCTCACTCCCGCCTCAAAAACCCTATAATAAATAGTATTAACCCCTAATCTGCCCTCCCTAACATCCCCGACACCTAACTTCAAGTATTAACCCCTAATCTTCTGACCGGACCTCACAGCTACTCTAATAAATGTATTAACCCCTAAAGCTAAGTCTAACCCTAACCCTAACACCCCCCTAAGTTAAATATAATTTTATTCTAACGAAATAAAATAATTCTTATTAAATAAATTATTCCTATTTAAAGCTAAATACTTACCTGTAAAATAAACCCTAATATAGCTACAATATAAATAATAATTATATTATAGCTATTTTAGGATTTATATTTATTTTACAGGCAACTTTGTATTTATTTTAACCAGGTACAATAGCTATTAAATAGTTAATAACTAATTAATAGCTACCTATTTAAAATAAATACAAAATTACCTGTAAAATAAATCCTAACCTAAGTTACAATTAAACCTAACACTACACTATCAATAAATAAATTAAATAAACTATCTACAATTATCTACAATTAAATCAACTAAACTAAATTACAAAAAAAAAACACTAAATTACAAAAAATAAAAAAAGATTACAAGAATTTGAAACTAATTACACCTACACTAAGCCCCCTAAATAAATTAAATAAATTAAATACAAATACCTACAAATAAATACAAATAAATACACTAACTAAAGTACAAAAAATAAAAAAAGAACTAAGTTACAAAAAATAAAAAAAATAATTTACAAACATTATAAAAATATTACAACAATTTTAAGCTAATTACACCTACTCTAAGCCCCCTAATAAAATAACAAAGCCCCCCAAAATAAAAAAAATCCCTACCATATTCTACATTTAAAAGATACCAGCTCTATTACCTTAGCAGCCCTTAAAAGGGCCTTTTGCGGGGCATGCCCCAAAGAATTCTGCTCTTTTGCCTGTAAAATATATACAAAGTTGCCTGTAAAATAAATATTAATCCTAAAATAGCTACAATATAATTATTATTTATATTGTAGCTATATTAGGGTTTATTGTACAGGTAAATATTTAGCTTTAAATAGGAATAATTTATTTAATAAGATTTAATTTATTTTGTTAGAATAAAATTATATTTAATTTAGGGGTTAATACAGTTATTAGAGTAGCGGCGAGGTCCGGTCGGCAGATTAGGGGTTAATAATTGTAGGTAGGTGGCGGCGATGTTAGGGAGGGCAGATTATGGGTTAATACTATTTATTATAGGGTTTTTGAGGCGGGAGTGAGGTGGATTAGGGGTTAATAACTTTATTATAGTAGCGGTGAGGTCCGGTCGGCAGATTAGGGGTTAATAATTGTAGGTAGGTGGCGGCGACATTGGGGGCGGCAGATTAGGGGTTCATAAATATAATATAGGGGTCGGCGGTGTTAGGGGCAGCAGATTAGGGGTACATAGGGATAACGTAGGTTGCGGCGGTGTACGGAGCGGCAGATTAGGGGTTAAAAATAATATGCAGGGGTCAGCGATAGCGGGGGTGGCAGATTAGGGGTTAATAAGTGTAAGGTTAGGGGTGTTTAGACTCGGGGTACATGTTAGGGTGTTAGGTGCAGACTTAGAAACTGTTTCCCCATAGGAAACAATGGGGCTGCGTTGTTTCCTATGGGGGAATCGTGCACAAGCACGTTTTTGAAGCTGGCCACGTCCGTAAGCACCGCTGGTATTTAGAGTTGGAATATATTGAGGGAGCGAGAGAGCGCTGAAACAGTTCACCTCAAAGTACACAGGTTGATATCAAAAAATCCCCAGATAAAATTGATAATTTAAAATCTATGTGAATTGTCTTCCTGCGCTAAAGGCCAGGTTCTGTGGACCTAAAGCTAAAACATTTGAGGTGACACTGATTAGATGGAAATGATCACTCAGGACATAGAATATGTTAAATATAAGCTAATATTTATTTATGATAAGAGAGATGATTAAAATATATTCTTTGAAAACAATTTTATTAAAAATTGATTTATTAAAAAATTGATTAAAAATTGAATTTAATTGAATTTGTATTAAAAATGCTGATATATTAATGTTTTTCAGCAAAAATAACAGAGGCAAAAAGATAAAAAGATAAGATATAGGTGAGGTGAGTGTACTGAGCAGAGGATATAGTTAGTATACACAGAACATATAATTAGTATGTTAGTATAACAACAGATGCGGTTAGTATACAGCTGGTGTGATAAGTGCAGTGGATTTGATTGAGGTTAGAGTGTGAACTATAATGGGTCAGCTAAGGGTGTATAGGCTAAAGGTGTGTGTGCTAAAATGGTATATTAAACTAAAAGTGTGTAAACTAAACAGCTATAAAATGATTATACCTAAATTCATGTAGTGGACAAATGTGCAAAAAAGCAAAAAAGCAATGTTAATAGAGCTTGGCTAAAAAGTAAAGTTAATAGAGCTAGGTTAATATGGCTAAGTTATTATAACTAGAACAACATAACTAAAAATAAGTATAAAAAATTGCCATTTCAAACACGATTGTAATAGAACTGTAAAAAGAGTCAAAAGTTCTAAAAAAGTTCTTTTCTGTGCACAGATAAAGAGTGTTGGCATATGCAAAATGTTGGGCAAGTGAAATTTTTCAGTGCCGTCTCCTTATTATGTTAAAAAGTACCTTGTAAGATCAGACTTAAAGTCTTTTTAGTAATTCAATCCTATGGTAAACGCAAATGAAGTAATCCGAAGTTCAGGTAATACCAGGTTACCTTTAGCAGCTTTTTTTCAAGGAAGCATCTGTCAGGTTGTTATTATGGTACCTTATTTCTTTCCTTGTCCTTTATGGTAAAGCCAGGTTACCACTAGGAATTTCAAGCCGCGTCTGGAAGCAGAGTAGTTCTCGTCCGGTCTTTTTTCCTGCTGATGGTAGTCTGACGTCACAGACTACGGTGGCTCAGTTTGGCCAAAAACGAAGTAACGCGTTTCGGTCGTGGACCTTTTTCAAACTTCTGATTTGCTCCGTGTCCGTCTTGGTCTTTATATAGCAGAGCTTATAGCTTGACGTATATAAGCACCTCCTTATTTGTTGTCAAAAGGCTAACATCTATAGGAAATGGGCAATTATCGTTATATATGGCTAATGATACAAAGACTGATTGTTAGAGGAATATATTACAGCTAAAAAATTAAAAGAAACCAATATTACGAGTGGGGGAAAGTCATTTTTAAAAAATATCTCATAAAAGTGTATCTGATAAAAAAGTATCATATGTAGAAGTGTAAAATAGTATACTTTTTGCCTGCGAAGTTTTACTGATTTTGGGGGTGACATTGCTTATAAGCCAGTTATATTTTTGGATTTTCTAAAAACTTACGTGGATAGGGAAAAAAAGGTAAAAACATTACATGCTGCTATTTAGTATATATAAAAAAGATGGTTATATATAATGGTTTATAGGGGAGGTATTTTTAATAATTTAAATATTTTAATAATGGATCATTATGAATTGATATTTTGATCTGTTCATTGAGCCTACGTCTACATAATAAAAGTCTATGATTTAAAGTTTATAATTTAAAATTTAGAAATACATAACTCATTATATTAACCTGTATTATATATTTCATTATATTGAACTATATTATATATTGTCTATTGTCTTCAAATGACAGTTAGTGTAGAACAAATTTAATCCCTAGACGTCCATCAGAGGACTAGAAGTTCGTACTATGTCTTATTTGTTATATAGAAAATAATATAAATACTTTATTCATGCAGAAAACTCCCTAGATTGAACTCTAAATTCATGCCTTTAGGAGTTAGAGTATCTAGATCAAAGATCCATTTGGCCTCTAATCTCAGGAGGGCATAAGTAGGATTCCCTCCTCTCCAGTTTCTCTTCAGTTTATCTATAATAGTATAGCTGAAATGTTTCAAATTGCCATTATTGCATGCTTTGAAATGTTTAGGTACTGGGAGTTCTTTATTTCTATCATCATTCATGTGTTCAATGGATGAGATGTGTTCTCTAATACGGTCCCGAGCTGTTCTATCCGACTCACCTACATACTGGGTTCCACAGCTACATTCTAGTAGATATATAATATGTTTGTCAGTACATCTATGGGTCCCTTTTATGTGGAATTCTTTGCCTGTTGTAGTAGATCTAATGAAAAAAAGCTGCTAAAGGTAACCTGGTATTACCTGAACTTCGGATTACTTCATTTGCGTTTACCATAGGATTGAATTACTAAAAAGACTTTAAGTCTGATCTTACAAGGTACTTTTTAACATAATAAGGAGACGGCACTGAAAAATTTCACTTGCCCAACATTTTGCATATGCCAACACTCTTTATCTGTGCACAGAAAAGAACTTTTTTAGAACTTTTGACTCTTTTTACAGTTCTATTACAATCGTGTTTGAAATGGCAATTTTTTATACTTATTTTTAGTTATGTTGTTCTAGTTATAATAACTTAGCCATATTAACCTAGCTCTATTAACTTTACTTTTTAGCCAAGCTCTATTAACATTGCTTTTTTGCTTTTTTGCACATTTGTCCACTACATGAATTTAGGTATAATCATTTTATAGCTGTTTAGTTTACACACTTTTAGTTTAATATACCATTTTAGCACACACACCTTTAGCCTATACACCCTTAGCTGACCCATTATAGTTCACACTCTAACCTCAATCAAATCCACTGCACTTATCACACCAGCTGTATACTAACCGCATCTGTTGTTATACTAACATACTAATTATATGTTCTGTGTATACTAACTATATCCTCTGCTCAGTACACTCACCTCACCTATATCTTATCTTTTTATCTTTTTGCCTCTGTTATTTTTGCTGAAAAACATTAATATATCAGCATTTTTAATACAAATTCAATTAAATTCAATTTTTAATCAATTTTTTAATAAATCAATTTTTAATAAAATTGTTTTCAAAGAATATATTTTAATCATCTCTCTTATCATAAATAAATATTAGCTTATATTTAACATATTCTATGTCCTGAGTGATCATTTCCATCTAATCAGTGTCACCTCAAATGTTTTAGCTTTAGGTCCACAGAACCTGGCCTTTAGCGCAGGAAGACAATTCACATGGTATTTAGAGTTGCAGTGGCGGTAAATATGCCTCTACGCTCTCTTTTTGGAGCTTAACGCAGCCCTTCTGTGAACTCTAAATACCAGCGGTATTTAAAAGGTGCGGGGGAAAAAAACATGCGTAGCTAACGCACCCCTTTGGCCGCAGAACTCTAAATCTAGCCGATAGATAGCTACAATGTAACTATTAGTACTATTAGTGTATTGTAGCTATCTTAGGGTTTATTTTATAGGTAACTATTTAGTTTTAAATAGGAATAATGTAGTTAATGATAGTAATTTTATTTAGATTTATTTAAATTATATTTATGTTAGGGGGTGTTAGGGTTAGGCTTAGGTTTAGGGGTTAATAACTTTAATATAGTGGTGGCGACGTTGGGGGCGGCAGATTAGGGTTAATAAATGTAGGTAGATGGCGGGGATGTTATGGACAGCAGATTAGGGGTTAATAATAGATTAGGGGTTAATAATATTTAACTAATGCTGCGGTTTAGGGGTTAATATGTTTATTATAGTGGCGGCGACATTGGGGCGGCAGATTAGGGGTTAAGAAGTGTAGGTAAGTGGTGGCGACATTGGGGGCAGCAGATTAGGGGTTAATAAATATAATGTAGGTGTCTGCGATGTTGGGGGCAGCAGATTGGGGGTTCATAAATATAATGTAGGTGGCGGCGGTGTCCGGAGCGGCAGATTAGGGGGTTAAAATTTTTATTATAGTGTTTGCGATGCGGGAGGGCCTCGGTTTAGGGGTTAACAAGTAGTTTATGGGTGTTAGTGTACTTTTTAGCACTTTAGTTATGAGTTTTATGTTACAGCGTTGTACCATAAAACTCTTAACTACTGACTTTTAAATGTGTTAGGACAGACTCGTAATACCGGTGCTATGAAAGTCCCATAGAAAAAAGACTTTACAAAGTTTACGTAAGTCATTTTGCAGTAAGGCCAAAGAAGTGTGCGGTACACCTAAACCTTCAAGACTCGTAATACCAGCGGGCGTAAAAAAGCAGCTTTAGGACCTCTTAACGCTGCTTTTTTACCCTAACGCACAACTCATAATCTAGCCGCATCTATCAACAAAAAGAAAAAAAATACTAAGTTACAAAAAACAGCAAACAATAAATTACGGAAAATAACAAACGAAATTATCAAAAAGAAAAAATAATTACACCTAATCTAAAAGCCCTATCAAAATAAAAAAGCCCACCCAAAATAAAATAAAAAAACCTATCCTACAATAAACTACCAATGGCCCTTAAAAGGGCCTTTTGTGGGGCATTGCCCCAAAGATATAAGCTCTTTTACCTGCAAAATAAAATACAAAGACCCCCCAACAGTAAAACCTACCACCCAAACAACCCCCCAAAATAAAAAACCTAAGTCTAAAAAACCTAAGATACCCATTGCCCTGAAAAAGGCTTTTTTAAGGGTTTATTGGGTGGGTTTTATTTTTTAGTTTAGGGTCCGGGCAGTAAAAGATCTAAATGCCCTTTTAAGGGCAATGCCCATACAAATGCCCTTTTCAGGCCAATGGGTAGCTTAGGTTTTTTGTTATTATTATTTTGTGGGTTTGGGGGGGTCTTTGTATTTTTTTTCACTAAAAGAGCTGCTATCTTTAAGGCAATGCCCTACAATAGGCCCTTTTAAGGGCCATTGGTAGTTTATTCTAGACTAGGTTTTTTTATTTTGGGGTGAATTTTTTATGGGTATTAGAATAGGAATATTTTTTTTATTTTTGATAATTTGTTTGTTATTTTGTGTAATGTATATTTTTAGGGGGTGTTTTTTTTTTGCAAAAGAGCTGTTTAACTTAGGGCAATGCTCCACAAAAGGCCCTTTTAATGCCCCCCCAAAAGGCCCTTGGTAGTTTATTCTAGATTAGGCTTTTTTTTTTTTTTTTTATTTTTTTTTTTTTTTTAAAGGGTATTAGAAAAGGAATAATTTTTATTTTTTTGGATAATTTTGTTTTAATAGGTTTATTTAGTTAAAAATTGTAAGTTTAATTTAGATCTTAGGGGTTTTAGGGTTAGGGTTACGTTAGGGTTAAGTTAGGGTTACATTAGGGTTAGGGGTTAATAGTTTAATTTAGGTTGTTGTGATGTGGGGGGCTGGTGGTTTAGGGGTTAATATGTTTATTTAGTGATAGTGATGTGGGAGGCCAGAGGTTTAGGGGTTAATCTTTATTTAGGTGGCGGCGATATCGGGAGCGGCGGAATAGGGGTTAATACCTTTAATATAAATGCGGCGATGTTGGGGTGCAGCGGAATAGTGGTTAATAACTTTAGTATAGTGGTGGCGATATCGGCGATATTGGTGGAGGCAATATCGGGAGCGGTAGATTAGGGGTTAATAATTGTAGGCAGGCGTCAGCGATGTCAGGGGCAGCAGATTAGGGGTGTTTAGACTCGGGTTTATGTTAGGGTGTTAGGTTTAAACTGTCTTTTCTTTTTCCCCATAGACATCAATGGGGCTGCATTACGGAGCTTTTGTTTCTACGATCGCAGGTGTAAGACTTTTTTTTAGCCGGCTCTCCCCATTGATGTCTATGGGGAAAGCGTGCAAGCCATGTTGTTCAAAACTTGTAGTGGCAGCACTATAGCTAATTAAATAACGCGACTTTTGTTGCGTTCATTATTTTCCCTATAGTGCTCAAAACTCGTAATCTAGGTGAATGAGATGTAAGAAGATACATCTCTTAAAAAGTCTGTGTGCGACTGCTCATTGGATCATGATCAATAAGAAAACATCTTAATAGTATTAGTAGCAGCAACTGGATTTACATTATCAGATATTTTCAAACATGGTTAATGTTTATACAGCCAGTTGCATGCAGTCTCAACTAACTTAAAGGGACATAAAAACAATTTTTTTCTTTCATAATTCAGACAGAGCATACAATTTTAATCAACTTCCCAGTTTGGGTTTATTATCAAATTTGCTTCATTGTCTTTGTGTCCTTTGTTGAAAGAGCAACAATGCACTACTGGGAGCTTAATTTCTACATCATTAATTTTAAATCAAGAGGTATTATATAGTAAAGAAAAAAAGGCAAAATTGTCTATAATTTCAAGTAATTTCACTTTAATAAAAGATGCCTAGGCTGATTTTTTATTCTGTGCACTCAGTCAGACTGTGTATGTTTGCCTAGGCTGTACACCGCACAATATATTCCTTGCATAAAACAGTAGAAAACATATGATACATGTCCAGAATATTATAGTTATTATTATATGGGTGCACCAGTCCACTTTATTTATTATCTATACATACCCATGCAAACACACAATCAGGAAGTTTGGCTGTTTCTGTGACTTAAGTTTTGCAAAAATCCACATGGAGTAAAAAAAAAAAAAAAAAAATCTTTTTCCCTAGCAATCAATCCTTTCAAAAACAATGTTGTTATTTTACAATATGATTACAGCCCTATTCAACAATGCAATGGGATATTATTTGGCAATGCAATTAATTATATTTGTTTTCACCTCTGTTTAATACAAATTGTGAAACCTTATTACACCTGCCTGAATGACTTTGGTTTCAAAAAGTAAATAAGGCAACATTGGCATAACAAAATTCAGGCCAACTTCCTCATGCCTTCATAATGAACAAAATCAGGGTTTGCTGTATAGCTATTGTGCAGGAACATCTGATAAACATAACATAATATGCTTCTTAGAGTTAATTTGAAAGGGTCTATTCAATGAATGTACCTCTATAATCAATGGTTGCATTGTGTTTTCTAAAAAGACTCCAAAACCAAGCTACATAAAATATTATTAACAAAACTGAACTTGCAAACCCTATAATAGGTTCTCAATGGCATCATCCATTTCTCACTGTATTCTACACATCATAGTATTGTTTCTCTTGTCCCAGGCTGCATAATGATGTGTATTATCACCTCTATATTGCACTTCTTGCATCTGACAACTTGTATAATGTATAATGTGTAGTACCTGCATACTATTGAAACAAATATTTATATTCAGAGCAGTATTGTTTTGAGAGAGCTATGTGTTTAACCCTAGCAAATGGATGATATATGTGCATCTATTTAACTATATCAGCCCACACAAGTACATCAAGCTGAAGGAAGTATTTGTTACTGTAATTTAAAGAGAGGTTAGAGAAAGTTATTTATATCCTATTAGGGCTAAATTACAAGTGGAGCGCTAGCTAGTGGTAGCAATTAGCGATTATAAAATGAACCAGAGATCAGATCTTTGGTTAATTTTATAAATGCGCCCCCAAATGCCCCCAAAATACAGTGTACTGTATTTTATTAAAAATAAAAGTTGTAAAATTGTAAAAAAAAATGTAAAATTTATTTTTACCATTGCATGGTCAAGCTAAGTAATGAAAATAAATTCGAATTTTGTTAAACACTAAGTCATATAAATTATTTAGAAGAGAAAGATGGAATATCACATTGTTATTTACCTTGTAGGATTGGAACAACATTCCACACTGAAATAGGACCCAAGCTGGAAAATTGCCCCATTGAACACTCCAAGAAAAATAATGGAAGACCAGCAAATGCCAGCATGATTGTATACGGGATAAGAAATGCACCTGAAAAAAAGTTAGAAAGACATTAATCTCAAACATTTCTATCAGACATACGCACAACATGCAATTAAATAATACAGTCAATTTGCATATACATAGCAAAGTTAAAGCTGTTTAAACTGATTTAGAAGCATGTTGTGCACAGCTGATCCTTAGGGACTGATTGACTACTGGCTGATAAGTGCAACTCCAAAGGCTCTATTGGTGGATAGGAACATGACCTCATAAAACAGATTCTTGGTTAGCACACAATTAACTATTGACAAAAAACTAACTGTAAAACAGTTTTACAAAGCCATTTTAGATCCAGCAAAATGTCATAATAAACTTTTAAGCATCTAACACCTAGATTACGAGTTTTGCGTTATGATTGAAAAGCAGCGTTATGACCCATAACGCTTCATTTTCCCTAACACTGCTATTCCGAGTCTTGTCGGTATAGGTGTACCGCACAACTTTTAGCCTATCACGCAACGTCAGTACCTCACTTTTAAAAAAAATCCTTTTTTAATGGGACTCCCATAGCACCGGTATTACCAATTTGCCTGGGACGCCAAAAAGTGAGCGGTACACTCTATAACCCAAAGATCCGTAACACCATCTAAAGTCAGCAGTTATGAGTTTTACACTACAAAGCTGTAACATAAAACTCATAACTAAAATGTTACAAAGTACACTAAACACCCATAAACAACCTATTAACCCCTAAACCGAGGCCCTCCCGCATCGCAAACACTATAATAAATTTATTATTCCCTAATCTGCTGCTCCGGGCATCACCGCCACTATTAAAATGTATTAACCCCTATTCCGTCGCTCCCGACATCATCGTCACAACCGCTGCCCTCTCGCATCGCAAACACTATTTAAATATGATTAACCCCTAATCTGCCGTCTGCCCACACTACCGCTATAATAAACCTATTAATCCCTAAACTGCAAGCCCCCCTTAACGAGATATACTAAAATAAACTATTAACCCCTAAACCGAAAGCCCCCACAACGAAATATACTATAATAAACATATTAACCCCTAAATAAATAATATAATAAATAAATTAATTTTAAACTAACAATTAAACTATTATAATTATTAAACTAAAATTAAACTAACTACCAATTAAATTAAACTAAACTGCACATTAAAAAAATCCTAACACTACTCTAAAAATGACAAAAAGTATCTAATTAAAAAAATAAATAACTAAATTAAAAAAAAACACTAAATTACGAAAAATAAGAAACAAATTATCAAAAATAAAAAAGAATTACACCTAATCTAATAGCCCTATCAAAATAAAAAAGCCCCCCCCAAATAAAAAAAACCCTAGTCTACAATAAACTACCAATGGCTCTTAAATGGGCCTTTTGTGGGGCATTGCCCCAAAGACATCAGCTCTTTTACCTGTAAAAAAATACAAACACCCCCCCAACAGTAAAACCCACCACCCCCACAACCAACTCCCCCAAATAAAATAACTATCTATAAAAACCTAAGCTAACCATTGCCCTGAAAAGGGCATTTGTATGGGCATTGCCCTTAAAAGGGCATTTAGCTCTTTTACATGCCCAGAACCTAAACTAAAAATAAAACCCACCCAAAAAACCCTTAAAAAAAACCTAACACTAACCCCCGACGATCCACTTACAGTTCTTGAAGTCCCCCTTGAAGGATCCATCCAGCCGGCGAAGTCCTCATCCAGGCAGCAAGAAGTCTTCGTTCAGACAGCATCTTCTATCTTCATCCTTTCGGCGCAGAGCGGGTCCATCCTGAAGACATTAGGCACTATTAGATTAAGTGTAATTATTTTTTATTTTTGATAATTTGTTTCTTATTTTTTGTAATTAAGTGTTTGTTTTTTTATGTAATTTAGTTATATTTATTTTTAGTAATTTTAGTGGGGGTTTTTTGTAATGTTAAGTTTTAGTGTAGGGCAGCTTAGGTTTTATTTCAAAGGTAAGTTTGTAAATTATTAGGTAGTATAGTAAATAGTTAATAACTATTTAATAACTAAGATTAAGTTTAAAGAAAACAAGGAGCACCGGTCCATCCAAAGGTGTTCAAGGAGTTGAACAGCTTAAAAAGTTACATACAAAATCAGAAACCACCAGTCAGTGGCATATGCAGTGTCCTTATGGCTAACATGTTTCGGCAACAGCCGTAATCATAGCATAATGTGAACACAGCTTACACAAACTTTTAAAAGACCTTCTCTTTCATGATAGGTTAATTAAAATATTGAACCCTGCTCACTGATTGCTTGGTTTTCAAAATACCTTCGCTAAACAATCCACGCCTCATTAAGGAGCATATGTTTGTTCATTTAACCCCTTACCATACTCATAGGCGGGGTGAATGAACACTTGTGACATCTAGTCTGTTAAAGGATTACTTTCTGTTATAATTTTTAAGCTAAACAACTAACATATTAAAGTTAATAAACATTAATTAAAACCTACTGACCTATATTTTCATAACGTTCTAAAAGTTATATCTTTTATTCGCCGATGATGTTATCCTGCCCACTATTTTCAGCACTGCGTGTTCAAAATACTTAAACCAATAACTTTGTGTTTAAAGCGCCATTTTGAAACCTAGGTATTGTAAACGGATTGGTACAGATCAAAGGATACCCACGGAGTGGGTTTGGAAAACAATTAAATTTGCAGACAAGATTTCTGATATACTGTAGAGATATGTTAATGAAATGCTATTGATAAAAAGCGTATTTGGGGTAGTTAGTTAGTAACAGGCATAGAAAATATTTACTTACAGTGGCCCTTTAACTAAAGTTTTAAATGATACAAACAAATAGTTCCTTAATTACATGGCTCTTCATAGAAATGGTCAAAGTTAAATGTCATATTCTGTTGCACATATTGTTGACATTGGATAACAACTTTTAAATGTATTCAGATTTGAAAAAATATTATTTGATTGCTATGCAAAACATAACATTTCTTAACTTATTACTGCGTATCATAAAAGTCAAAACCTCAATTATTTAATAACTAGTCTACCTAGTTAAAAACAAAATTTATGCTTACCTGATAAATTAATTTCTCTTGTGGTGTATCTAGTCCACGGATTCATTCATTACTTGTGGGATAGTCTCCTTCCCAACAGGAAGCTGCAAGAGGATCACCCACAGCAGAGCTGTCTATATAGCTCCTCCCCTAACTGCCACTACCAGTCATTCGACCGAAGACAAGCAAGAGAAAGGAGAAACTACAGGGTGCAGTGGTGACTGTAGTTTAAAAATAAAAAACACCTGCCTTAAAATGACAGGGCGGGCCGTGGACTGGATACACCACAAGAGAAATAAATTTATCAGGTAAGCATAAATTTTGTTTTCTCTTGTAAGGTGTATCCAGTCCACGGATTCATTCATTACTTGTGGGATACCAATACCAAAGCTATAGGACATGGATGAAGGGAGGGACAAGGCAGGCGCTTAAACGGAAGGCACCACTGCCTGTAAGACCTTTCTCCCAAAAATAGCCTATGAAGAAGCAAAAGTATCAAATTTGTAGAATTTAGAAAAAGTATGAAGCGAAGACCAAGTCGCCGCCTTACAAATCTGTTCAACAGAAGCCTCATTTTTAAAAGCCCATGTGGAAGCCACCGCTCTAGTGGAATGAGCTGTAATTCTTTCAGGAGGCTGCTGGCCAGCAGTCTCATAAGATAAGCGGATTATACTTCTTAACCAAAAAGAAAGAGAAGTTGCTGAAGACTTTTGGCCTCTCCTCTGTCCAGAGTAGACAACAAACAATGCAGATGTTTGACAAAAATCCTTAGTAGCTTGTAAATAAAACTTTAAAGCACGAACCACATCAAGATTGTGTAATAGACGTTCCTTCTTTGAAGGAGGATTAGGACACAGTGACGGAACAACAATCTCCTGATTGATATTCTTATTAGATACCACCTTAGGAAGAAACCCAGGTTTGGTACGCAAAACTACCTTATCTGCATGGAAGATCAGATAAGGGGAATCACACTGTAAGGCAGATAACTCTGAAACTCTTCTAGCCGAAGAGATAGCTACCAAAAACAGAACTTTCCAAGATAAAAGCTTGATATCTATGGAATGCAGAGGTTCAAACGGAACCACTTGAAGAACTTTAAGAACTAAATTTAAATTCCATGGCGGAGCAACAGGTTTAAACACAGGCTTGATTCTAACTAAAGCCTGACAAAACGCCTGAAAGTCTGGAACATCCGCCAGACGCTTGTGCAAAAGAATAGACAGAGCAGAAATCTGTCCCCTTAAGGAACTAGCTGACAATCCCTTCTCCAATCCTTCTTGGAGAAAAGATAATATCCTAGGAATCCTGACTTCACTCCATGAGCAACCCTTGAATTCACACCAATGAAGATATTTACACCATATCTTATGATAGATTTAGATGGTTGAAAGAACCCTGAAGTAAAAGGTCCTGCCTCAGCTGCAGAGTCCATGGTGGAAGGGATGACATGTCCACCAGATCTGCATACCAAGTCCTGCGTGGCCACGCAGGTGCTATCAAAATCACTGAAGCTCTCTCCTGCTTGATCTTGGCAATCAGACGAGGGAGCAGAGGAAACGGTGGAAACACATAAGCCAGGTTGAAGGACCAAGGCACTGCTAGAGCATCTATCAGCGCTGCCTTGGGATCCCTGAACCTGGATCCGTAACAAGGAAGCTTGGCGTTCTGACGAGACGCCATGAGATCCAGTTCTGGTTTGCCCCAAAGTTGAATCAACTGTGCAAACACCTCCGGATGGAGTTCCCACTCCCCCGGATGAAAAGTCTGCTGACTTAGAAAATCCGCCTCCCAGTTCTCTACTCCTGGGATATGGATAGCTGATAGATGGCAAGAGTGAACCTCTGCCCATAGAATTATCTTTGAAACCTCCAACATTGCTAGGGAACTCCTTGTTCCCCCTTGATGGTTGATGTAGGCTACAGTCGTGATATTGTCCGACTAAAATCTGATGAACCTGACCGCAGCAAGCTGAGGCCAAGCCTGAAGAGCATTGAATATCGCTCTTAGTTCCAGAATGTTTATCAGAAGGAGTGCCTCCTCCTGAGTCCACGAGCCCTGAGCCTTCAGGGAGTTCCAGACTGCACCCCTGCCCAGAAGGCTGGCATCTGTCATTACTATTGTCCAATCTGGCCTGCGGAAGGTCATACCCTTGGACAGATGGACCCGAGATAGCCACCAGAGAAGAGAATCCCTGGTCTCTTGATCCAGATTTAGTAGAGGGGACAAATCTGTGTAATCCCCATTTCACTGACTGAGCATGCAGAGTTGCAGCGGTCTGATATGTAGGCGGGCAAACGGCACTATGTCCATTGCCGCTACCATTAAGCCGATTGCTTCCATACACTGAGCCACTGAAGGGCGAGAAGTAGAATAAAGAACACGGCAGGAATTTAGAAGTTTTGACAACCTGGCCTCTGTCAGGTAAATCTTCATTTCTACAGAATCTATCAGAGTTCCTAGGAAGGAAACTCTAGTGAGAGGGGATAGAGAACTCTTTTCTTCGTTCACTTTCCACCCATGAGACCTCAGGAATGCCAGAACAATGTTCGAATGGAACCTGGCGATTTGAAAATTCGACGCCTGTATCAGAATGTCGTCTAGGTAAGGGGCTACTGCTATACCCCGAGGCCTTAGGACCACTAGGAGTGACCCCAGAACCTTCGTAAAGATTCTTGGTGCCGTAGCTAACCCAAAGGGAAGAGCCACAAACTGGTAATGCCTGTCTAGGAAGGCAAACCTGAGATCTTTGTGTATCGGAATGTGAAGATAAGCATCCTTTAAGTCCACGGTAGTCATATATTGACTCTCCTGGATCATAGGTAGGATTGGTCTGAAAGTTCCCTCTTTCTTGGGAACTACAAACAGATTTGAATTTGAATAGAAGCCTTGCCCCTGTTCCTCCTTTGGAACTGGGTGGATCACTCCCATAACTATGAGGTCTTGAACACAATGTAAGAATGCCTCTCTCTTTATCTGGTTTGCAGTTAATTGTGAGAGATGAAATCTCCCTTTTGGGGAAGAAGCTTTGAACTCCAGAAGATATCCCTGGGACACAATTTCCAACGCCCAGGGATCCTGGACATCTCTTGCCCAAGCCTGGGTGAAGAGAGAAAGTCTGCCCCCTACTAGATCCGTTTCCGGATCGGGGGCTGACCCTTCATGCTGTTTTAGAGGCAGCAGCAGGTTTTTTGGCCTGCTTTCCTTTGTTCCAAGCCTGGTTAGGTCTCCAGACCGGCTTGGACTGAGCAAAAATTCCCTCTTGTTTTGTATTAGAGGAAGTTGAAGCTGCGCCACTTGAAGTTTCGAAAGGAACGAAAATTAGTCTGTTTGGTCCTTAATTTGTTGGACCTATCCTGAGGAAGGGCGTGACCTTTTCCTCCAGTAATATCAGAAATTATCTCCTTCAGTCCAGGTCCGAATAGGGTCTGCCCCTTGAAGGGAATGTTTAGAAGCTTAGACTTTGAAGTAACGTCAGCTGACCAGGATTTGAGCCATAGCGCCCTACGCGCCTGAATAGCAAAACCTGAGTTTTTAGCCGTTAGCTTGGTTAAATGAGCAACGGCGAAACAAATGAATTGGCTAGCTTAAGAGCTTTAAGCTTATCAAGGATATCATCCAATGGGGTTTCTACCTGTAGATCCTCTTCTAGAGACTCAAATCAGAAGGCCGCAGCAGCAGTGACAGGGGCAATGCATGCAAGGGGCTGAAGAATAAAACCTTGTTGACTAAAAATTTTCTTAAGGTAACCCTCTAATTTTTTGTCCATTGGATCTAGAAAAGCACAACTGTCCTCGACAGGGATAGTTGTACGCTTCGCTAGGGTAGAGACTGCTCCCTCCACCTTAGGGACCGTTTGCCACAAGTCCTGTGTAGAGGCATCTATAGGAAACATCTTTTTAAAAACAGGAGGGGGAGAGAACGGTACACCTGGTCTATCCCATTCCTTAGTAATAATTTCTGAAAACCTCTTAGGTATTGGAAAAACATCAGTGTAAACAGGCACTGCATAGTATTTATCCAATTTACACAATTTCTCTGGGACTACAACGGCGTCACAGTCATCCAGAGTTGCTAAAACCTCCCTGAGCAACACGCGGAGGTGTTCAAGCTTAAATTTAAATGTAGACATATCAGAATCAGGTTGAAGTGTCTTCCCTGAGTCAGAAAAATCACCCACAGATAGAAGCTCTCCTGCTTCGGCTTCTGCACATTATGAGGGTATATCAGACATAGCTACTAAAGCGTCAGAGAGCTCTGTATTTGTTCTAGCCCCAGAGCTGTCTCGCTTTCCTTGTAACTCTGGCAGTTTGGACAATACCTCTGTAAGGGTATGATTCATAACTGCCGCCATGTCTTGTAAAGTATAAGCAATGGGCGCGCTAGATGTACTTGGCGTCCCTTGAGCGGGAGTTATAGGCTCTGACACGTGGGGAGAGTTAGTCGGCATAACTGCCCCCTTGTCAATTTCCTCTGGTGATAAATCTTTTAAAGCCAGAATATGGTCTTTAAAATTTATAGTAAGATCAGTGCATTTGGTACACATTCTAAGAGGGGGTTCCACAATGGCTTCTAAACATAATGAACAAGGAGTTTCCTCTATGTCAGACATGTTTAACAGACTAGTAATGAGACCAGCAAGCTTGGAAAACACTTTAATTAATGTGAAAAAGCAGAATATAAAAAACGGTACTGTGCCTTTAAGGGAAAAAAACAAACACAAAAACTGCAAAACAGTGAAAAAAAGCAGTTAACTCTACGAAATTTTTACAGTGTGTATAATAGACTAAAATAGCATTGCACCCACTTGCAAATGGATGATTAACCCCTCAGGCTCAAAAACGAAGCAGAAAAACGGTAAAACCGTTATAACAGTCACAAGCAAACTGTCACAGCTCTACTGTGGCTCCTACCTGCCCATAAAAAGACTTTTGTAGGCACAAAAACCCTTTACAGAGGTCCAATATGTCAGGGGACTCCTTCAGGGAAGCTGGATGTCTCAGAATGTAAAAACTACTGCGCAATTAGAGCACGAAAATAGGCCCCTCCCACCATGCACTCAAAGTGAAAGGGCAATAATCTAGGGAGAATCTAGGGAGAAATCTAGTCAGCCATGTGGAAAACTAGGCCCCAAATAAAGATTTATCACCCTCAGTAAAAAACGTTTTTTATATATCATGCAAACGTTTTACATACTAAGTAATAAGAGCAAGTAACATGAATATTACCCTTTACTGCAAGCATGATGCCAGTCGTTTGTTAAATCACTGTAATCAGGCTTACCTTAAATATATCAGGCACTGTCAGCATTTTCTAGACCTTATCATCTCTCTAGAAAAAAATATACTGAACATACCTTAGAGCAGTTAATTCTGCAGGCCGTTCCCCCAGCTGAAGTTTTCCTATACTCTTCAGTTATGTGTGAGAACAGCAGTGGACCTTAGTTACAACCTGCTAAGATCATCAAAAACCTCAGGCAAAACTCTTCTTCTAATTTCTGCCTGAGGTAAAAACAGTACTACGCCGGTACCGTTTAAAAATAACAAACTTTTCCTAATAGTGTTAGAGCGATACCACTTCATGAAAGCAAACAAATTAGACCTATACTTCTTATTTTCAGAGACATGGGATAAGCATAAGCCCCTGACGGGGAACACCCCAATAGAACAAAATAACATTTTCAACCATCCCACAGGATAGAGGGAGCAAGGTTGTATATGTGGAGTCTAGGGCACACGGAATTACCAATATTGTCATGTTAGACTTTTTTTTTTTTTTTTTTTTTTCTTCCCACTACCCCCTCCTTCCTAACTCCTTCTTTTCTCTCTATTTCCCCCCCGCTTTATAACAATACATATGATAGCGCACAGTCCATTTAGGAAATAAGGTATACCTTACAACATCCATTGACTACTGTCAATCATACACATTAGCCTTCAATATTTATCACTGAATAGAACAATGGATAATTCCGCAATTATTGAATATGGAACGGTGCAACTGTTTGTTATTTATTATTGAGATGTTGAATGATGTTTTGTTATTGTATCTTTGAAATCTTCAATAAAAATTGAAAAAAAAATAAAATAAAAAAATAACAAACTTTTGATTGAAGATAAACTACACTAATTCACCACATCTCTCTTGATACTTCCTTTCTTGTCGAGAGCTGCAAGAGAATGACTGGTAGTGGCAGTTAGGGGAGGAGCTATATAGACAGCTCTGCTGTGGGTGATCCTCTTGCAGCTTCCTGTTGGGAAGGAGAATATCCCACAAGTAATGGATGAATCCGTGGACTGGATACACCTTACAAAAGAAATAAATATAAACTTACCTGTGAAATAAAAATAAAACCTAAGCTAGCTACAATATAACTATTAGTTATATTGTAGCTAGCTTAGGTTTTATTTCACAGGTAAGTTTGTATTTAGTTTAAAATAGATATTATGGGGGGCGGAGCTAGCCACAATACCGGGTGGTTGCACATAAGAAGAGCTCCGTGAACCAAGCGAAGATAAATACCTTTATTTTTATTATTTTGGATCCTAGACCCCTTATTATTTAATTCCCATACTAGCTATCCCTACCGGGTCCTGTGGCGTGTGATTTATTGGGCAAATTGCAAAGATAATACATGTATTAGACGCCCTTCGTTATAACAACCATTGCACTCAGAGGCGGGAAACTACTTCCGGCTCCTTGGATCTTCTCTGCTGCCAAAGTGAGCCTACATTTACCTGTCTGGTTTCCCTGTCCCTAAGAACGTTAAACATTAGGACTGCAGCAGCCCGCTCAGTTTCACTCTGAGACCGGGACAGGTTTAACTGCCTGCAGCGGCGCCGGGAGGCCTACTGCTGTGAGACACACTGACCGCTACAAAGGGAGCATCTACAAGTTGCGGACGCACTCAACCCTGCTACTCCGCTCTGCATTGAGCCCATTACACGGAGACAGTGCACGGAGTGCACATTACACGGAGACAGTGCACACTACAGACTGGGCTACTACTCTCCTGCAATCAAAGGAAGGACACAGACAAGGAACTGCCGAAGGTCGCACTTGTTTTGGGGTAAGCAGCCGCACTTTGTTGCGCATCTGACAATTGTCTCACACGGAACTGCTCCTCTCAGAGCCCTTTCTGCTCTGAATCAATCTTTACACCTCCTGCTTTACCATAACAATAAGCTGTACCACACATATAAGGGGACAGGATTTTGGGAGCTCCAATATTGCCTCCAAGAACGCCGCAAACAAAGGCCTGTTAGTTAGTTCTGACACTTTAATTAAGGAGCCACAGGCCTGCTGTATCCACCGTAATAGTAATAGTATCTATAAGCACTGCAAACACTACGCAGTCAACTAAAGCCACGATACCAGGAGGGATTATTTACCACTCTCTCTCCCTCTCCTTTCCCGTCGGCCCATTTGCCTACGGGTCATACCTCCAGCTCCTTTTTCCCAAGCCGCTCTGAAGTGAGCAAATTCCCTGGGGAGAGAGAGTTTATTAATACCCTATGTAGGTACCTAGTGGTTGCTGTGAACTCTCATTAAATATCGTAACACTTTTGTTTTTGCTGCCCTTACCTCTTTTTTTAATGGAGGCATAAAAACACCACCAGGGGAGTGCCGACTTGCCTGTCTTCACCTACCACGCACCTCCAACTTTGCCCCTCCAGAAAACTAGTTCACAACTGTGCGTCAGATTCCAATTACAATGTCTAATACCCAAAGAAAGAAGCAGAAACAAGCTGATGTACCAAAAAGGACTCTCTCAGACCACTTTTCAAGTAAAGCTCACTACGAGCAGGATTTCTCAGATGAAGACTCTAGAGCAGTGCTTTCCAAACTGTGTGTCGGGACACACTAGTGTGTCGGCAGCAGTGTGTAGGTGTGTCCCTGCTTCAGCACAAATTTTTATTAATTTTTTTTTTTGGTTTCTGACTTTCCGCCTGCCTGCTACACATATCACATGGTTGACACGTTATTGATACCTAGGGGGACACAGATCATCTTAACCTATTGGCACAGCTCAGTGGGAACTGAAACTATTCCCATTGGCGGCACATTGGCTCCTGACTTCACGTGTAGTCTCCTTAATCGGCTTGTGACTGCACGTGTAGTCAGTGAGTGGGACAGCAGTGGCAGTAGTCAATCAGACTCACCGAGCTCTGAGGGCGGCAGCTTAAATGCTGAGCTGAAGTCAGTGGGGTTTTTTTTGCAGCTAGCTCCCAGTAGTGCATTGCTGCTCCTGCTCTTGCTATATGGATAGGAAGTGGAAGCTTAAAAATGCTTGATGATGAAATGCAAGTGTCTTTATCTAATATTACACCAAATATTCAGAAATTGTGTTCATCCCATCAACCTCATACAACCCATTAAAATAGTAAGTAGCTATTGGTGTTATTAAACTTTTTTTTTTAATTCTTGCACATACATACTGTTACTTGTAAATACATTTAGTTATATAATTTATGTATGTGTCCGTATCTCTTAAAACAAGTTAGTTTAACCTCCTTTTTGCTAGTACAACTGAATTACTGTGTCGCGAAATGATGTAGGTCTAAAAAGTGTGTCATTAACATGAAAAGTTTGGAAAGCTCTGCTCTAGAGAATCATTAACATCTGGCAGGGGCACCCACAGAGCCACCCTGCTCCCCAGTGAGAGGTACACGACTACAAATGCTTCTATTCTTGACTCCATAAAGGAACTGTCAGAGAAAATGGACTCTCATCATGCGTCTATTAAACATGACCTAAAGACATCAGTCACGGAGCTGAAAAGAGAAATCTCATCTCTAGGTGATAGAACAGAAACATTGGAGAACAAGCAGGAGGATCTCCACTTGGATCATTCCAATTTATTAGCCTATACTCAATCATTGGCTGAAACTATCTCAGACCTGGAATCGAAAATGGCAGACATAGAGGATAGGTCGCGCCGCAATAATCTGAGGATCCTCGGCATCCCGGAAGATGTTGATACCTCTGCCCTCCCCAAATACCTCATGGATCTGTTTTGTGAGCTAGTGGGCTCTGCGCAAACCCAAGAAGCCATCATTGACAGAGCGCACCGAGCTCTTCGCCCGAGAACTTCACCTTCAGGCTCTTCTAGAGATGTGATAGTAAGATTGCATTACTATACATTCAAAGAAAAGATTCTTAGAGCCTCATTTCACAATAAAACCTTGAAAGACCCTTTCCACACAATACAGATTTTTCCAGATCTTTCAACACACACCCTATTCAAGAGGCGCACCTTCCAACAGGTCACCCAATGTCTGAGACAGAACGACATCAAATACCGTTGGGGATTCCCTGTCAAATTGTATTTCCAAATGGAGGACCGATCATACTCTATATCCTCCCCAGAACAGGGAGTCAAGCTCCTACAGTCTCTACAATTGCTTCATGCACCAGGCCAACCGAAAGATCCTACAACACGTCCAGCGGGACTGAACATCTCTGCACCTAGTTGGCGGCCTCTGCCGCAAACCTTCAACTACCAAACCAAGAGGAAAGATGTTTCTCAACCAACAGAGGACACTTGAGTTTGGACTTGCAGGAGTACTGGGGCGGGTGATTACCCTAGTCCTATTCATTAATTCATCTTACCTCTGCATCTTTAGATAGTTGCTCTTTAACCTCCCGGTTAAACAGGACACTTTAGTTCTTATAATGGACTCCAATTACTATGAAGGGACTGAGCCTGCTGGTAAAGTATTGTTTAAATTATGCCATATATGTTTCTTTATTGATGTGGTTATTTCTTTTATGTCCTCAAGGTTTAGGTTCTCTACTACGTAGCTTGGGAGTTAACAATACTAGTTGTGTAATTTATTATATGTTGGTCACTTTGGCGATTGTTTACCCCCCTGCAGAGATCTCTCCCCCACCACAATAATTTCCACCTTTTATAAACGAACATATTTACTTAGATTACATGAGCACAAAAGTGTGTACTTAAGGTTAATGAAGGGATACAACGCTTCTTCTGCTTGCTGTCCCTACAACAGATGAAAACTCTATATGTGATTTCTGCAGTGCTTTCAGCTTTCCCCAAGCTCCACAGGTCACTATTAATGATGGCACATTTAAATTGTCTGATGAAGAGTCCCGTGGGTATTGGTTGTGTTTATTTAGTTATTGTTGGGACAGTTTCCCTTACCATTTAGATCTGAGCTTGTTAAGAGTATGCGACTGTTTGTCTCACCACAGCTTTTCTCACATTTTATGCTTCCAAGCTACTACCTTCCTTCTTTTAAAGCTCCCCACTGTATAGAAACACATTATTATACATGCCTTAGTTAGATAGAGAGTTGATCTGCCCCTTAGTGAAATATTTAGAGCTTTGATATTACCAAATAGTTCCCTTAATTTCAGAGATACTTTGTCTGGTCACTGTAGTGTTTCCATGCAGGCATCACTAGACATTGCTGGGCAGTGCTTACTGGGAAGGCACGGTCTGGCATACAAGTTTTCATCCTTTCCTTAGTTAGACGCATGGATTCTTTCTGCAGGGGGCTAGACATATGTTCCAGTATAAGATATAGGATAAATTTATCACTAAACAGAGTTATCTAGCTTTACTAAGCTTATTGTTGACATTGTATCTCTTATGATGATGTATAGTTTAAAGTCCTACGCTCTATATTACCTCTTTTAGATATTTCGATTAGCTGGGACATCTTAAGGGGAGTTATTTCTATTACCAGCAACATACTAGTTTCTGAATGATTAACAGCAACTGGGTAACAAGTCCCAAACCTGTTCTATGTTGTGTTCAATAGTTATTGTTGTTTATTTATTATTATTTGTTACTAACTATCATTTTCTGTGGCTCCATTTCACATCGCCCGGTAGTTTATATTTTTAAGACAAATTATCTAGCTCCGCCCCCCTCCCCTTCCCTTCTCCCTTCTCCCCCCCATTATGAGCGGCTCTTGCCCGCTGCATCCCTCACCCCCCTATATACGCAGGCCTACGGGAGGCCTGATAAATGCCAGCTCCCTCCCTCTCACTATTTTCAGCGTATAGAATACCCCTTATTTGAGAGTAGGGACCACTAGTTACCTGTATTATAAAACTGAGACTTCATTTCTATATGCCCCAGTCACACATGTTTTGATTTCACTGTGCGCATTCTGTATTTAAGGTCATAAAGTCGGTGCTATAACTTGCGTCAAATGCTATCTCTCTGTTTTCAACCTAGATATTTCCATATCATTGACTCCAATTATTATATAAATATTGAAACTCTATTGTCTAGATAATATCTTAACAAATCCTATATTAGCACACCAATGTCTTAATTCTTATGTACCTTTCATATGTGATATGTATCAGCTATTTTTCTTTTTGTATTTGTTTTGTACTGGGACACACTCCCTTTTCTGTTATTTCTATCCATTGTCTCAATAAAAAAATTATTTAAAAAAAAATAAAAAAATAAAATAGATATTATTTAGTTAATAATTGTAACTTTAGTTTAGCTGTATTTTAATTATGTTAAAGTTAGGGGATGTTAGGCTTAGGGTTACTTTAGGGTTACGTTAGGGTTAGTGCTAGATTTAGGGGTTAAAAGATTTATTTAGTGATAGTAATGTGGGAGGCCAGAGGGGTTAATAACTTTAGTATAGTGGCGTCGACATCGGGAGCAGCAGATTAGGGGTTAATAGTTTTATGTAGGTGGCAGCAATGTTGGGGGTGGCAGATTAGGGGTTAATAACATTATGTAGGGAGCGGTGATGTTAGGGGCGGCAGATTAGGGGTTTATAACTGTATGTAGGTGGCGGCGATGTTGGGGGTGGCAGATGAGGGGTGTTTAGACTCTGGGTTTATGTTAGAGTGTTAGGTTTAAACATTAGTTTTATTTTCCCCATAGACATCAATGGGGCTTTTCATTCTGATATCGCAGGTGTTAGACATTTTTTTTGCCAGCTCTCCCCATTGATGTCTATGGGGAAATTGTGCACAAGGACGTAACAGCAGCAATTCGGTGCTGTACGGAGCTCAACGCAACCATATCGCCCGCACAAGCCTGCTTTTTTAAAACTCGTAATACCAGTGCTATAGGGAGGTGAAATAACGCCGCTTTTGTGGCGGTCGTTAAAATCCCTATTGCACTCAAAACTCGTAATCTAGCTGTAAATTTGCAACTATTTAAAAGAACAGAGGCACACGTATACCAGACAAACAAATCTTTTCACCTTGTCAATGTAGAGTCAACATTTCACTTAGCCTTTTTACTAAACTAAATATGGAATAAGCCTGATTAAACAGCTTTTTTAGCTGAATTGCTTTTACTTTTAAAACATATCTGTTTTTTTAGATTACAACTAACAGCCTTCTTATCCTTCCGAGTGGAAATGAAGCGCTACTAAAGCATCATTATCCTGTCAGTGGTTTTATGGGCTGGGCAATGTGATCTAGATACAGCCTAGCCGGGTGGCCAAACATCTGGGAAACTGAGTGGTCCTGATCTGCTATTAAAGCTCTTAAAGGTGCTCTGCTTTTGTGAATATTATTATTCTGTGGGTATATTGATATTTTCATGGGAATAGCATTAAATTATGTGTTACCCCAGTCTTTTTATTTTTAGAACATTTCTACGGTGAATTCCACAGACTGTCAATCATGGAGCAGCAACTAGTTTAGATCATATGAACAATTGACCAATTTGAAGTTTATACCTACATAATTGGATTTTATTATATGTGAAGAATCTGGATGCTTAACATAATTTGAACTGATATTAGTTCTGGTGTTGTACATTTGTGAGCGCTCCCAATTTGTTCTCCAATTAACAGATTTTTAGTTATATACTTAATATGCCAGCTGTACACAAAAGAAGAGAATTGCAATAGCACTACACAAATTCGAAGGGATGCCGTATTCTGGAAATATACTTGGGCTAGAGTGCTTGTGCAAAAAGACTAGAAATTGCAAAGTGATGTCTAAGAGAAAAAGAATCTCTTAGGCAAGAAAAGGATTGCACTTTGTAGCACTTCTGTCTCCCTATAGTGAGAACAATACAATTCCAGAAGGCGACTGCTTATGTAAATTTAAAACATAACTTTTATTAACACCATGGGCCTATAGTTATCAAAGTCTTGCGGCCTTGATCCGACAGTGCGGATCAGGTCCGCCAGACTTCGCTGAATACGGTGAGCAATACGCTCGCCGTATTCAGCATTGCACCAGCAGCTCACAAGAGCTGCTGGTGCAACACCGCCCCCTGCTGACTCGCGGCCAATCAGCTGCCAGCAGGGAGGTGTCAATCAACCCGATCGTACACGATCGTGTTGATTTGCGCCTATGTCTGTCCGCCTGCTCAGAGCTGGCGGACAGGTTATGGAGCAGCGGTCTTTGTGACCACTGCTTCATAACTGCTGTTTCTGACGAGTCTGATGACTCCAGAAACACGGGGCATCAAGCTCCTTTCGGAGCTTGATACATATGCCCCCATGTGTTTAAAAAGAAAAAAACAAAAAACACACTAACAGATTTAAAAACACGTGGAGGATTCAAAAATTCTGATATAGAGATAAATTAACTGTGTTTATTCAAATGGTATTCGATTATTGTGCATACATATTGTATACCAAATGTATCTCTAGAAGTGAGATATGAGAGATGGCATCAACCATAAAGAGGATTTTAACTAAGCAATGGTGTATTCTGTATGTTGTAATAAAATATCACTTTTATGACATGTATACAGTGTTTTGTGATGACACTATTTCCAAAGATATTGACTCTTCAAATATTTATGTTAACACGTGCTAGATGTTGGGAAATTCACATATAGTATATCAGAATAGTGTGTACTCATTAATTACAAAGATGATCTATCACAGAGGTTAAGGACATAGATACTTATTGGGTAATATTGTCTCCGAATTGACAGTATTAAACACTAATCCCATAGACAGTCACTTTGGGTTATTGATTCTATTATTGATATTGGACCAATAGCAGAGGTTGAAAGATATATGGGGCTTATGTTAGGATGCACTATCACACCCTGTGTCGGTACATAAATGCTAATAAAGTACAACTTGCGTGTAATTTATTAGATGTTCTAAGGTGTCCTGGTTATTTAAGGTACCAGTATTCCACTAGTGAGGATAAGGAAGCATATATTTATATAAGATTAAATGAAGGTGTATTCAATCGTAATATACCCCTTATAGGGATGAATTAAACCTTCTTAGTAAAATAAAAGTTCCACTGGCTTCCATAATAAACAACTCTAATGTCTTACTAGTGTTATAATTATCCCTCATAAGTGCGTCAAGTAGTGATACCTCTGTATTAGTATTCTTAGACACCAGCCAAGTATTGTGCATTAAAATTCTGCCCCATATATCTGTGGCATTGGTCCTTCAACATTAACCCAGGTTCAATTGAACCTTGAATTCAGTGTTACACTGGTATAATAGTTTCACTCATAAAAGAGCCTAATCATAATAAGATATCTTAAATTCAGTATATGTGATAATTTATATCACCTGTATTCAGTGTGTCATCTTAGGTTACTCTGTGTTGTGATTTTAAATTAATGGTGATACCAACTATAAGTAATTTGTAGTTTGATAAGGTAAATAGCACATATGGGTGGCTGTACGTAACACAGCTAGGTCCTGACTCTTATGTTCAGGGTATACTTAATAAGATATGGTTCATGCTCATGATTTTTGATCTCCTGCTATTATGGAAGCCAGTGGAACTTTTATTTTACTAAGACGGTTTAATTCATCCCTATAAGGGGTATATTACAATTGAACAGTGCGGATCAGGTCCGACAGACATCGCTGAATGCAGAGAGCAATACGCTCTCCTTATTCAGCATTGCACCAGCAGCTCTTGTGAGCTGCTGGTGTAATGCCGCCCCCTGCAGATTCGTGGCCAATCAGCAGCCAGCAGGGGGGTGTCAATCAACCCGTTCGTACTCGATCGGGTTGGATTGTGGCGATGTCTGTCCGCCTGCTCAGAGCAGGCGGACAGGGTTATGGAGCAGCGGTCTTTAGACCACTGCTTCATAACTGCTGTTTCTGGCGAGTCTGAAGACTCGCCAGAAACACAGGCTCTCAAGCTCCATTTGGAGCTTGATAAATGGGCCTCTATATGTAAATTTCCCAACATCTAGCACGTGTTAACATAAATATTTGAAGAGTCAATCTCTGTGGAAATAGTGTCATCACAAAACACTGTATACATCTCATAAAAGTGATATTTTATTACAACATACAGAATACACCATTGCTTAGTTACAATCCTCTTTATGGTTGATGCCATCTCTCATATCTCACTTCTAGAGCCCATAATCGTGTATTAACATTTGGTATACAATATGTATGCACAATAATCGAATACCACTTGGATAAACACAATCAGCTAGATTACGAGTTTTTGTCGGTAATGGTGTGCGTGACTAACGCACAGTTTTCCCTCACTGCTCACCTAAAGTAATGCTGGTATTACAGGGTTTTTTTAAACCCGGCGTTAGCCACAAAAAGGTGAGCGTAGAGCAGAATTTAGCTCCACATCTCACCTCAATACCAGCGCTGCTTACGGTAGCGGTAAGCTGGCTAAACGTGCTCGTGCACGATTTCCCCATAGGAATCAATGGGGCAGAGCCGGCTGAAAAAAAAACTAACACCTGCAAAAAAGCAACGTTCAGCTCCTAACGCAGCCCCATTGATTCCTATGGGAAAACACATTTATGTCTACACCTAACACCCTAACATGAACCCCAAGTTTAAACACCCCTAATCTTACACTTATTAACCCCTAATCTGCCGCCCCCGACATCGCCGACACCTGCATTGTATTATTAACCCCTAATCTGCCGCTCCAGACACCGCCGCCACATACATTATCCCTATGAACCCCTAATCTGCTGCCCCCAACATCGCCGACATCTCAATGCAGAATTACCCCTTACCTTCCCCCCTCGCTGAACCCTCCTAAAAATCTTTCTAACTCTCCCCCCTCTAACTAGTTTCTGTCTTCTTAGGTACTGAAAGCTGTCTGCCAGTACCCAGTTATCTATCCTTTTTTATTTTTTTATTTAATAATAATTTAAAAATACTTTTTTTGTAGTATAGCTGCCCCTCCTCATTACCCTACCCCCTCCCAGATTGATTTTTCACCCTCGAACCCCCTCCACTATAGGAGCCCTCTCCCTCCGTCCCCCTCCCTGACGCTCTCAGCAGTTATGTTCTGTAGCCTAGGGGTCCAACCCACTCCCGCACTCCTCCTACGCCCCTCCAGCGATGGGCCATCCACCAGCCTCCCTCCTAACTCTCCCACACAACCAACGATTGGCACCACCGCTGCCCGATGCTGCGACTCTATTTCTGCAACTCTATTTCTGCACTGCCCCACTCATGGGACATGCAGAAATAGCACGATCTTGCTCGATGCAGAGAGAGGCCCAGGACAGCAGCATCGTACAGGGTACGACACTGGTCCTTAAGGGCTTAACGACCAGCATCGTACAGGGTACGGCGCTGGTCGTTACTTGGTATATATATATATATTTAGTTAAACCCCTTAATGACCAGCGTGTGACTTCCTTTATGGATGCCTATTTTTTATGAAGAATTGATGTTACAATAAACAGACTTTTTTGCTTTTTATATTGGCAGATAGAGGCGCTGGTTCTAAGGGATTTTAAAAGGATTTTTCTCTATGTTTCACAATTTTCCCAGAAGAATTCTGTCTGTATCTGTGTTCAAAGAATATCACATTGGCATAGTATGTCTGAGCACCTTAATACATAAGTGCAGTATACTCACAGAATAAGTATCAGATAAACGGCTCCACAGGTGATTTCACAATCTTCCCAAAAAGAGGTTCTGTTTTTTCCTGTGTTCAAAAAATATCACATTGACATAGTATGTCTGTGCACCTTAATATATAAATGCAGTATACTCACAGAATGATATCAGGCAAACTGCTCCACAGGTGATATCACAAAAAAAACAGCAGGTGATTTCACACAAAAAAACAACGATCAGGAAAGGAAAAAAGCTAGCTTTTTTTTCTTTTTTTAAATAAAATGTTTATTTTGCTCAACGCAAAAGCGTTTCAATGGCTATACCGTCTTTTTCAAGAGCTATTTAAAAACTTTGTATAGCTTACAGAAAATAATATGGTATATGATTTTCTGTAAGCTATACAAAGTTTTTAAATGATATGGTATATGATTTTCTGTAAGCTATACAAAGTTTTTACATAGCTCTTGAAAAAGACGGTATAGCCATTGAAACACTTTTGCGTTGAGCAAAATAAACATTTTATTTTTTTTAAAAAAAAGAAAAAAAAGCTAGCTTTTTTCCTTTCCTGATCGTTGTTTTTTTTTTGTTTGTTTTTTTGTGTGTGAAATCACCTGCTGTTTTTTGTGTGATATCACCTGTGGAGCTGTTTGCCTGATATCATTCTGTGAGTATACTGCACTTATATATTAAGGTGCACAGACATACTATGTCAATGTGATATTCTTTGAACACAGATACAAACAGAACCCCTTTTGGGAAGATTGTGAAATCACCTGTGGAACCGCTTGTCTGACATTATTCTGTGAGTATACTGCACTTATGTATTAAGGTACTCAGACATACTATGCCAATGTGATATTCTTTGAACACAGATACAGGCCTCTAGTTATCAAGCTCCGTAATTTTCTTGCATTCGCCGGCCCAATACGCCCGCCTAAGCTCGCCTCACATCGCCCGCCGCGGACCTGCAAAAATTCGCCTAAGTTATCAAAAAAGCTGTCAAAAAGCTGCGCACCAAGTACGGGGCGATGAGCAGCGGACTGTGATAGTTATCACTCATCCGATCTCGCTGCTCTTCGGCTTTTTTACAGCTTTCTTGCTAGCCTGTCACTAAGCACCCACACTAAACTATACTGTTCTACCCCCTATACAGCGCCCCCGGAGCCCCCCGCAACTAAATAAAGTTTATTAACCCCTAAACTGCCGTTCCGTAACCCCGCCGCAACTATAATAAATGTATTAACCCCTAAACTGCCGCCTCACAGACCCCTCCACCACCTACCATAATACCTATTAAACCCTATCCTGCCCCCCCTATACCGCGCCCACCAATAATAAAATTTTATTAAACCCCTATCCTGCGGATCCCGTACCCCGCCGCAACTAAATAAATTGTTTAACCCCTAAACCGCCGCTCCCGGACCCCGCCGCCACCTATATTAAACTTATTAACCCCTAATCTGCCCCCTACACCGTCGCCACCTATAATAAATGTATTAACCCCTATCCTGCACCCCTATACCCGCCGCCATCTATATTAAACTAATTAACCCCTAAAATCTAAGTCTAACACTAACCTCAACACCCCCCTAACTTAAATATTATTTTAATAAATCTAAATAAAAATTACTCTATTAACTAAATTAATCCAATTTAAAAACTAAATACTTACCTATAAAATAAACCCTAAGATAGCTACAATATAACTAATAATTACATTGTAGCTATTTTAGGATTTATTTTTATTTTACAGGTAACTTTGTATTTATTTTAACTAGGTACAATAGTTATTAAATAGTTATTAACTATTTAATAACTACCTAGCTAAAGGAAATACAAATTACCTGTAAAATAAAACCTAACCTAAGTTACAATTAAACCTAACACTACACTATCATTAAATTAATTAAATAAACTAACTACCAATACCTACAATTAAAAAAACTAGAACTAAATTACAAAGAAAAACAAACACTAAATTACAGAAAATAAAAAATATTACAAGAATTTTAACTAATTACACCTAATCTAAGCCCCCTAATAAAATTAAAAAAAATAAAAAAAATAATAAAAGTCCCTACCCTATTCTAAATTTACAAAGTAATCAGCTCTTTACTACCAGCCCTTAAAAGGGCTTTTGGCGGGCATGCCCCAAAGTAATCAGCTCTTTTGCCTGTAAAAAAAAATACAACCCCCCCAACATTAAACCCTCCACCCACATACCCCTAACTCTAACCCACCAAACCCCCCTTAAATAAACCTAACACTACCCCCCTGAAGATCTCCCTATCCTTGAGTCGTGTTCACCCAGCCGGGCCGAAGTCATCATCCAAGGGGCACTGAAGAGGTCTTCCATCCGATAGAAGTCTCCATCCAAGGGGCGCTGAAGAGATCTTCCATCCGATAGAAGTCTTCATGCAGGCGGCAGCTTCAATCTTCATCCATCTGGAGCGGAGCCATCTTCTTCCCAGCCGATGTGGATCCATCCTCTTCAACCGACGCCTACTCACCGAATGAAGGTTCCTTTAAGGGACGTCATCCAAGATGGCGTCCCTCGAATTCTGATTGGCTGATAGGATTCTATCAGCCAATCAGAATTAAGGTAGGAAAAATCTGATTGGCTGATTCAATCAGCCAATCAGATTCAAGTTCAATCGGATTGGCTGATCCAATCAGCCAATCAGATTCAAATTCAATCGGATTGGCTGATTGATCAGATTTTTCCTACCTTAATTCTGATTGGCTGATAGAATCCTATCAGCCAATCGGAATTCGAGGGACGCCATCTTGGATGACGTCCCTTAAAGGGAACCTTCATTCGGTGAGTAGGCGTCGGTTGAAGAGGATGGATCCACATCGGCTGGGAAGAAGATGGCTCCGCTCCAGATGGATGAAGATTGAAGACGCCGCCTGGATGAAGACTTCTATCGGATGGAAGACCTCTTCAGCGCCCCTTAGATGAAGACTTCTATCGGATGGAAGACCTCTTCAGCTCCCCTTGGATGATGACTTTGGCCTGGCTGGGTAAACACGACTCAAGGTAGGGAGATCTTCAGGGGGGGTAGTGTTTAGGTTTTATTTAAGGGGGGTTTGGGTGGGTTAGAGTAGGGGTATGTTGGTGGTGGTGTTTTTAATGTTGCGGGGGGGTTGTATTTTTTTTTTACAAGCAAAAGAGCTGATTACTTTGGGGCAATGCCCCGCAAAAAGCCCTTTTAAGGGCTGGTAAATAGAGCTGATTACTTTGTAATGTAGAATAGGGTAGGGACTTTTATTATTTTTTTTTTATTTTATTTTATTAGGGGGCTTATATTAAGTGTAATTAGTTTAAATTCTTGTAATATTTTTTTTATTTTCTGTAATTTAGTGTTTGTTTTTCTTTGTAATTTAGTTTAGTTTATTTAAATTGTATTTAATTGTAGGTATTGGTAGCTAATTTATTTAATTAATTTAATGATAGTGTAGTGTTAGGTTTAATTGTAACTTAGGTTAGGTTTTATTTACAGGTAATTTTGTATTTCTTTTAGCTAGGTAGTTAGTAAATAGTTAATAACTATTTAATAACTATTGTACCTATTTAAAATAAATACAAAGTTACCTGTAAAATAAAAATAAATCCAAAAATAGCTACAATATAATTATTAGTAATATTGTAGCTATCTTAGGGTTTATTTTATAGGTAAGAATTTAGTTTTAAATAGGATTAATTTAGTTAATAAGAGTAATTTTCTATTTAGATTTATTAAAATAATATTTAAGTTAGGGGGGTGTTAGGGTTAGTGTTAAGACTTAGGTTTAGGGGTTAATTAGTTTAATATAGATGGCGGCAGTATAGGGGGGGCAGGATAAGGGTAATAAATTTATTATAGGTGGTGACAGTGTAGGGGGTGCGAGGATAGGGGTAAATAAGTTTAATTTAGGTGACGGCGGGGTCCGGGATCGGTGGTTTAGGGGTTAAACAATTTAGATGCGGCGGGTGGTCCGCAGGATAGGGGTTAAGAAATTTATTATAGATGCGGCGGGGTCCGGGAGTGGCGGTTTAGGGGTTAATAAGTTTATTATAGTGGCGGCGGGCTCCGGGAGCGGCGGTTTTGGGGTTAACATGTTTAATGTAGGTGGCGGCGGTGTAGAGGGGCAGATTAGGGGTGTTTAGACTCGGGGGTACATGTTAGGGTGTTAGGTGCAGACATTTCCCATAGGAGTCAATGGGATATCGGGCAGCAGCGAACATGAACTTCGCTATGGTCAGACTATCCCATTCATTCCTATGGGATCTGCCGCCTCCAGGGCGGCAGATTGAAATCCAGGTACGCTGGGCCGGAAAAGTGCCGAGCATTCCTGCTAGGAATTTGATAACTTTCAAAAGTAGTCAGATTGTGCCGAAGCTTGCGTTCGGCACATCTGGATGTGACGTAAGAATCGATCTGTGTCCGGACCTGAGTGCGGCGGATCGTAGCTTACGTCACAAAATTCTACTTTTGCCGGTGTGTAGGGCTTGATAACTACGGCGAATCAGCCTCGCCACAATACGCTGTGATTTCCAGCGTATTTGAGGTTGACGGCTTGATAACTAGAGGCCACAGACAGAATTCTTCTGGGAAAATTGTGAAACATAGAGAAAAATCTTTGGAGATCCCTTAGAACCAGCGCCTCTATCTGCCAATATACATCTGTTATACAGCTTTGAGAGAGACTGTTTGGAAGGCAGCGGTTCTAACTAAAGGGAAGTAACTATCCTATTGTATACTCTTTTTTGTTTTTTTGCTTTTATGCCTGAGAGTTACGCTTTTTGTATTGCACAGCGTGGATTGCCCTCTTGGATGGATGTATTAATGTGCTGTGTATGTATACATACATACATATACAGTATTTATATACACACACTTCCTTAAAATAAATGTCAATCTTTCTTTAACATACTTGTTCACCACGGAGAAAAGTGGAGAGGCGAAGACGAGCCTTGTTAATTAACAATCGCTTGTCATTGTTGGCATGTGATAACTGTGACAGGGCTTTTACAGTGATCAGATGATCACTGGTCAGTTTTTTTGGACATCACTGGACTACCTCATTCCTGAGGCACCCAGGAAAAGCTTTAATTCTTTGTTTCATTACTCAAAATGTTATTTTCTGCCCTTGGTGATAAAAGGGTTAAACATAATGGGCTAGATTACAAGTGGAGCGGTATCTGATGCTCCTGCTCGAGCGTTAACTCTGCTAGAAGTAAGCTTTTGCACACGTCAGGTAGTGCTCATATTACAAGTTAAAGTAAACTGCTTTCACTCGCAACAAACTATTACCCCATAGAAGTCAATTAAGCAAAAAATGTGTGTGGGGGGGACACATTACTCGCACGCAAACCTGATGATAGCATATTTTCAAGTGCAACCCACACGACATGAAAATTTCACATTCTAATGTTCTTCACATAGCAGAAAATTTACTCTTTGCTCCTAAATACATATTTCTACATATATCTAATTTTTTTTTTCTTCTCACAAATATATCTTTATACATATATATATATATATATATATATACTGTATATAAATATATATATATATAAATATATATATATAATTATATATATGTATAGATATATACAAATATATATATAGGAATATCTATTTAAAAATACATAGATCATATTCTGTTATGTGAAGAACATTTTAATGTGAAATATTTACAGTAAATACACAGTATAACACATTATTAAATATGTATAAATGCGTGAGAGCGCCACTAAATAAATATATATAAAAATATGTTATAACTAGTTTGTAATGATGAGCTGCTGTTATAAAAAGCAAACTTTATTAAATATGAATATTGCAAAAATAGGTTTTAACATGTTTTCATCAACTGCAAAGGGCTCCAATGCACTTATATATATACTAGTGGTAAAGCCTGTGTATACGGGGCATTTTCTGTAGTGCAGCGGTCCCACCCCCCCAGCGCTCCTGCCTGGCCACGCCCCTGTGTTAATTTATTTTTATTTTAAGTTAGGATTTTTTTATTTTTGTACTTTTTAATAAATTTATTAGAGAGATAGACTTTTTTTATTGTATGTAATTGGTGTTAATTTAGGGGGGGTGTTAGGTTAGGGGGCTTAGTGATTAGACTAATTCTTAGTGTTGTGGGGGTTGGTGGTTTAGGGGTTAATAGTGTAATTAGGTAGTTGGTGTTGTGGGGGGTTGGCGGTTTAGGGGTTAATAGTGTAATTAGGTAGTTGGCGTAGTGGTAGGCTGACGGTTTAGGGGTTAATATTGTACTAAGGTTATTTGTGTTGTGGGTGAATGGCAGATTAGGGGTTAAACACTTTCAGATAGATTACGAGTTTTGAGCGCTATAGGGGAAATTAACAAATGCAAGAAAAGTGGCGTTATTTAATCCCCTATAGCGCTGCCATTACAAGTTTAAAAAACCAGGCTTGTGCGGATATAAGAGCTTTATAAAACTCTTAACTACTGACTTTTATATGCGGTAGGAGTCTTGCAGGTAGAGGCTGTACCGCTCACTTCTTCCAAGACTTGTAATACCAGCGTTAGCCAAATCCCATTAAAAAGATAGGATACACAATTGACGTAAGGGGATTTGCGATATGGAAAAGTCGCGGAAGAAAAGTGAGCGGTACACCTGTACCTTCCAAACTTGTAATACCAGCGGGCGTTAAAAAGCAGCGTTAGGACCCCTTAACGCTGCTTTTTATGGCTAACGCCAAACTAGTAATCTAGCCAATACTTTCCTGTGAAATAAAACCTAAGCTAGCTACAATATAACTAATGGTTATATTGTAGCTAGCTTAGGTTTTATTTTTATTTCACAGATTAGTTTGTATTTATTTTGGTCGACTAGTTAGTAAATAGTTATTAACTTTTTACTAACTACCTAGTTAAAATAAATACAAACTTACCTGCGAAATAAAACCTAAGCTACCTTACACTAAAACCTAACATTACAACAACAAAAAACCTACCATTACAAAAATAAAAAAACCTACCATTACAAAAATAAAAAAACCTACCATTACAAAAAATAAAAAAAACTACCATTACAAAAAAAAACAAAAAACAAAATTATCCAAAATAATAAAAATTATTCCTATTCTAATACCCTTTAAAAAAAAGAAAACACCCCAAAATAAAAAACCTAATCTAAAATTAACTATCAAGGGCATTAAAAGTGCCTTTTAGGGGGCCCTTAAAAGGGCCTTTTGTAGGACATTGCCCTAAATTAAACAACTCTTTTGCTACAAAAAAACACCCCCAACAGTATACAAACCCCCACCCCCCCCAAATTGCCTTTTGTAGGGCATTGTCCTAAAGATAATAGATAAAAATTATTCCTATTCTAATACCCATTAAAAAAACACCCCAAAATAAAAAAAACTAATCTAGAATAAACTACCAATGGCCCTTAAAAGGGCCTTTTGTAGGGCATTGTCCTAAAGATATCAGCTCTTTTTCTGACAAAAAAATACAAATACCCACTAACATTACAAACCACCACACCCTTAAACCCACAAAATAAAAATATTTAAATAAACTAAGATACCCATTGCCCTAAAAAAGGCATTTGTATGGGCATTGCCCTTAAAAGCATTTAGCTCTTTTACTGCCCAAACCCTAATCTAAAAATAAAACCAACCCAAAAAAACCTTAAAAAACCTAACAGTAACCCCAAGACAATCCACTTACAGTTTTTGAAGTCCCGCTTGAATGATCTTCATCCTGGCGGAGAAGTCCTCATCCAGGTGGCGAGAAGTCTTCATCCAGACGGCCTCTTCAATCTTCATCCCGGCAGAGAAGTCCTCATCCAAACGGCAAGAAGTCTTCATCCAGGCGGCTTCTTCAATCTTCATCCAGAGCATCCTCTTCATATGGTCGCTGCCGGAAACTGAATCTTCAATGCAAGGTACGTGATTCAATCAGCCAATAGAATGAGAGCTGCTAAAATCCTATTGGCTGTTCAAATAATTCATCATCCAATAGAATTAGAGGTGCTTAAATCCTATTGGCAGACTTGAACAGCCAATAGGATTTTAGCAGCTCTCATTCTATTGACTGATTCAAATCTTCCAGCCAATATGAATGCAAGGTACGCCATTTTGAATTGCGTACCTTGCATTGAAGATTCAGTATATGGCAGTGACTGTATGAAGAGGATGCTCCGCGCTGGATGTCTTCAGGATGTACCCGCTCCACGCCACAGGGATCAAGATAGAAGATGCCGTCTGAATGAAGATTGAAGAGGCCGGCTGGATGAAGACTTCTCGCTGCTTGGATGAGGACTTCTCCACCAGGATAAAGATTGAAGAGGCCGTCTGGATGAAGACTTCTCCACCGGGATGAAGATCGTTCATGCGGGACTTCAAAAACTGTAAGTGGATCGTCAGGGTTAGTGTTAGGTTTTTTTAAGGGTTTTTTGGGTGGGTTTTATTTTAAGATTAGGGTTTGTGCAGTAAAAGAGCTAAGTGTCCTTTTAAGGGCAATGCCCATACAAATGCCCTTTTCAGGGCAATGGGTAGCTTAGTTTTTTTTAAACTTAGATTTTTTATTTTGCGGGGATGGTTGGGTGGTGGATCCTACTGTTGGGGGGTCTTTGTATTTTTTTTACAGGTAAAAGAGCTATTATATTTGGGGCAATGCCCCACAAAAGGCCCTTTTAAGAGCCATTGGTAGTTTATTGTAGGCTAGTGCTTTTTTTATTTTGTGTGGCCTTTTTTATTTTATTATTAGATTAGGTGTAATTCTTTTTTATTTTTGATAATTTTGTTTGTTATTTTCTGTAATTTATTGTTTGTTTGTTTTTGTGTAATTTAGTCTTTTTTTGTAATTAGATACTTTGTAATTTTTAGAGTAGTGTTAGGATTGTTTAAATGTGTAGTTTAGTTTATTTAATTGGTAGTTTAATTTTAGTTTAATAATTAAATTAGTTTAATTGTTACTTTAAACTTAGTTTTTTTAATTTGACAGGTAATTTTTTATTTAATTTAAGATAGGGAAATTGCAATTTTAATATAATGTTAGGGGGCGTTAGGTTTAGGGGTTACTAGTTTAATTTAGTTTTTTGCGATGTGGTGGACTTCCAGTTTAGGGGTTAATAGTTTAATTTACTATATTTTGTTGTGGGGGGCTTTTGGTTTAGGGGTTAATAAGTTTAGTACAGTGGGGGTGATGTGGGCGGAGCAGAAGATTTTGGGTTAATAATATTTAAATAGTGTTTGCGATGCGGAAGGATGGCGGTTTAGGGGTTAATAACTTTAGTGTAGTGGTGTCGATGTCGGGGAGCGGCGAAATAGGGGTTAATAAAAAATGTAGTGGTGGCGATGTCGGGAGCAGCAGATTAGGGGTTAATACATTTATTATAGTGTTTGTGATGTGGGATGGCTTCGGTTTAGCGGTTAATAGGTAGTTAATAGGTAGTTTATAGATGTTAGTGTACTTTTTAACACTTTAGTTATGAGTTTCGTGTTACAGCTTTGTAGCGTAAAACTCAAAACTACTGACTTTAGATGGTGTTACAGATCTTGTCATTTTAGGCTGTAACACTCGCTTTTTAGCCTCCCAGAAAAACTTGTTATACCGGTGCTATGGGAATACTATTAAAAACGTAATTTTTAAGAGAGCAGTACTGACGTTGCATTACAGGCTGAAAGGCTTGCGCTACACGTATACCGACAAGACTCTTAATGGCTGCGGTGCTGTTTTAATGCTGAAAATACCATATTTTCTGTGTTAAAAGACGAACGCACAAACTTATAATCTAGCTGTTTATTAGGTAGATTGCGATGTGGGTGAATGGCGGATTAGGGGTTAATACATTTCATTTAGTTATTACAGTGGGGGGATGGCTGTTGAGAGACACATATTGCGTTCGTGCGGGCGGTTTGTTAATACTTTATGCGGGCGGGCGGTTTAATACTTCATGAGGCGGTTAGGTATTTTTGTTAATACTTTGTGCGGGCGGTTTGCTAATACATCGTGCGGGCGGTTAGGTGTTTTTCTTAATACTTTGTGTGGGGGCGCCGCATTTTTAATCTCACCCCAGGTGGATTTGTTTTTGGCTGCGTGCACAACTGACGACGTCAACGGATGTGTTACAAACGCATTTATAGTATAGATATATTTACAGTATATATATACTATATATATATATATATATATATATATATATACTTATACACATAAATACATACATTATACATCTTTAGACATGTATATGTATGTATCTTAATGTTAAAGCCCTTTGCCTTCTTTTTTTTCTAACACCTGGGCCCTCATATCTTTAAGCCCTCATAACTTTTATTTTGCACTATTTGTATTAATATTTTTTTTAGATGGTGTTATTATGAGTGTAACTGGGCCTTATATGGTGGCCCACACGTTGCTTAAAGAGACATGTGACCCTTCATTTGAAAGATTGCAGTCTAATATTTAAAATTTGGAGGTACATGTCCCCCAAAGATGCAGGTAAAAATGGCAGTTATCTACAATACTAGGAGCATTCATTTGAATGAGAGGGTCCCTTCTCTCCTTAGAATGCAAGCTGTGGGAAAGATGAGTTTCTGTAACATGGGATGGCCAGGGAATTATTATTTTTTTAGGGTTGGGGATTGCAGAGCCTACCTCTTCCCCTTGTTTATTTGGGGCCATAGAAGGAAAGATGGGCATTTCCTCTTTTACATTAGTGTCTAAACACAACTATAACATGCACCAGTAAGCATTCTTCAAAAGTATAGGAGGTCTCTTTTTGAGCCCATAATTTCCCCATAGACCACAAGGAGGGCCAAGAAATCCCATTTTGTAAAAGCAGAGTACCATCTTTTTAATGATATTCTCATGCCACTCTAGTTCATGCATTTTACATAGGACCCTGTATACTCTAAACTCTCTGACCAACATACACAGTCTCTCTCTGTAGCAGGCTCTAAAATAATATGCAAGCACCACATATAAGCACGAAAACAAAACATAAAATCAGGGTCACACACCTATTGAGCCCAGGGAATCACAATGGCAACACGAATTAGCTTTTAAAACAATATGCATATGGGACAAAATCATTGGAGGACAAGTTAATTGTAATGGTAAATACCTTAGAGTAGTGGTAATATCTTGGATGTCTTATGTCTTAGGACTCTGATTGAAAGCATGGGCTCCACCATCTATATGAAGTGTTTAGTGCTCGCTGTCATGGGATCATCAGCAATATTCATTTTTACTCTAACACAGCTGCCTCATTTTGTTTATGGTGTTGATATAACAGTTTAAATATCATTGTTTCTCTTAGGGTTATATGGAAGAAGGAGGCGAGTGTAAAAATAGGTAACATTTGGTGTTTTTATTGCTGTTCTAAGATAATTTTGGCTGGGTTAAGAACATGCATTCATTATTGCAGTGTCATCTCTTCTTTGAAATGATCAATTATGTAATGATTAGCTTTTTTTTTTTTTACTTATTTGCTATAGATTGGGGCAAAAAAGATAGAGAAAATAAATTAAATGTTGTGTTTTACATTTTAGTTATTAATATTTACTATACACCAGTAATGTTTAAAAAAACAAATATTTTTGTTTTTTTGGGGTAGCTGAATTGATGCTAAATTTAGAACAAAATTTTTTATGTTGCGACATTTAGAAGATAATGACTTGTGTGCTCTTTTTTTACTTTGTACTGTATAAAAAATGGTTCAAAAATATACAACATTTTTCATTATCTGTAATAGGTTTTTTTTGCAATTTTTAATATTTCCACAAATAAAAGCATTTTTCTAAAAGGGCTGCATCTGCTAAAAACACTTATGTTATATCTTGGAAACTTATATAAAAAAACTGAAAATGGTTGCAAAAGCCTAAAGTGCAAAAGGATTTCACTGCACAAGTGTTAAATTATGAGTGCACATAAATGCTTAAATGCTTAAATGTTGCGACATTTAGAAGATGACTTATGTGCTCTTTTTTTACTTTGTACAATGGTACAAAAATATACAAAATTTTTCCATTATCTGTAATAGTTTTTTTGCCATTTTTTTTTTATTTATAACAATTTTTATTGAAGTCATAGACAGATGTAACAATAGTGACACATCCAAAAACAATGACAAATAAAAAGAATACAGTGCTAATACATAGATATTGCCAAGTCAACAATACAAATTATGCCAACCTAATAAGCATTTATGAGTTGAAAGAGTGGTACTTGATGAGGATTATTAATGATAATGAAGTGAGGAAGCTATAATTGGCTGGAGATATGGAAAAGCAAAGAGGTTGACTATGCAGTAGAGGTAAATATAAGGAGCATATAAATCCAGTTCATCAAAGGCATTAGCAAAGAGTTTGGACTGTCTAAATTAAGACTTCAGTTTTATATTTTAAGCTTAAAGGGAGAGTAGCTACTGCGTTGGTCACATGCGGACCAAATGTTATCATTAATGTCATATCTGATGTAGTTACTCAGAGTCAGTGGAGAAACATATAATGTATGGTATACTGAAATAATATATATAGGGTAAGATCACCACATTGCCAAAAGAAACATTTATAAGGTTATATATTCTAGTAATAGTGGGACTAGTGTGAGTTAGTGCATGTTTGGCCACTTTTGGACTAAATTAGCGAGGAAAGGGGTAAAGGAGTGCAGCGGGCAAGAGTCGCTCGAGGTGGAATGGGGAAGGGAATGGAGGGCGGAGCCAGACAAGCTAGTAGAATGGTTAGTGGGGGTCATATTTTATAGTTACAGTATATTTGGCTTAAAAGGAAGGACATATTGTCTATAAAACTAATAGGAGGGGACGCTGTTCTTCATCCATTTTCCTCCAGGGAAACTGTTAGGAAATGAATGCTAGTTACAAAGGCGCTATAATGTAGTGAGGTGATAGTTACGTAGGAGGCAACTGAATCTTAGTCCAACACTTAATGCAAGTAAACTCGCTTTCTATAACAATATTATGTGGAGGGAGGGACATTAGAATGTTTAAAGCATAGGGGACCTCTGGGTGAGCCCCTTTCCTAGGGGAGTGCCACCTATAGGCGATGCGGGAAAAAGGAATAGGGATATGACCCACAGGCAGTAAGTACCAGCGGGAAAGGGAGGAGAGAGGCTCAACAGGAACAAATAATATGTACTAATATTAAATTCAACGCAGGTAACATGATTTCCTAGGAGGATAAAGTATGTACCTAATAATTCGAACTAGTGCATGGGATATTCAATTTAGGTTCTTTAACACAGACGGTCAAGTAACTAGTGGACCTAACTGGTTATAAGGTAGTAAGAAAGCATTTCAGGCTGGGGATGAGGGAAAGGAACACATTATATGGTATTTATAATAGAAAAGTCTCGCGTTTATGAGGCCTTAGATGATTGAAAGGGGGTTATGGACTCCTAGTTGTGGAGCCTCTGTGATCATATATAAGGGTAGTATTATGTTGGACAATGAAACCAGAAAGAGTGAGGGAATTGAGCTTAATGATGTACACAGCATGTTTCATAGAGCTGCATAGTCCAGCATTCACAGGAACTTATTAATATCTACATTGGTTGCCTTAACTCCATATGTCAGTCTACTCATAGGTGGCTATGTTAAGGCATGAATATAGGTGAAGTCTATAATACTGACATAGCAATCCCAAAGCCACCTGATCATTAGACATTTAAAAATATCTCTACATAAAAATTAGCATGTATGGTTCTTGTAGGTGAGGAGCCAATAGTGGTACATATGCAGACATAATTGAAGCTATAGCCTCTAAATAGGATAAGATAGAGCCAGTGTGGGCTATCTAAATTTTAAACTAGCAACACTGTATAGACATAGGCCTTAAGACAATAGCAAGTTAGAAAATAAACATCATTAATGCAATAGAAGATAAACATTTAACTAGAGAATGAACACTTAAGATCAGACAGTGTTAGGTATATTAGGTATAACTAGGGAAACCTAATCACTTCTCAACTATATATAGAGCATAGCTATATTGGTAGCAAAATGAACCATACAAACAAAAAGATCATGTGGGCATAAAACTGGGCACAAGATTACCATAGCCATGTGTAAGTTACATTATTGAAAGTTCTGTTGCTTAACAATAGCATGAGGCAACAGTTAGTAACGTCCCCACAGTATTGGATAAAAGATAATAAACTAGCTTGCAAATTATAGAGCAACTGTAAATTCAGATAACATCCATAACCTTAGAATATTTAGTCAGATGCAGATTGCCGTCTATTAAAGTCTAGGCTTCAGATGCAGAACTCTATCAACTAACCAACACCTTCCTTGGCACTATCCGACCCAACCAGGGGTAAGTCAACTGTAAGGAGAGAGGGTGATCCCAGGTGCCAATGAGGAGAGTGAGCTATGGCTGATCGTTCATGTGGCAGATATCCCAACTGGTGCTCAAAACTGCAGGGCCTCCCAGAATCAATAGAACCATAGAAGGAAGGTATGCGGGCCTTATGTGGCAAGTTGAGAAAGAACACCGCCTCATCTAGTTCCACCCCGACCGGCCGCATCGGAGCAGGAGCCAGACAAGCGGCACCAGCAGCGGTCATAGGATTGATGCACTTCTCTGAGCTAGGGAGAAATTGAGACCGCTCACCAAATTTGACTGGGCTTCTACGGATACCAACCGAAACAGCGAGATGATCTTTCTCTTCCTCCGGTATATCAACTGCGATGAGAGGTAAGTCACTTAGTTTCTCCTGTTGATTAACAGGTGGATAATCCATATCGAGCAACAGGAGCTGGTGTAACTTGTCAAAGTGAGCGTCCATACGGAGATCAAGCGCAATCAGTGCGTTCTTTATTAGGGCTTCCATCTTGTCCGCTGGTTAGAAGGTCTGTGCTGCTTTTAGTTTAGTTGGTGAGCAAGACGTGAATATACCAGGTCCAAGCCCAAGTAAAACGTAAGCCTGACAGTACCAGTGGAGGTCTTAGACTAAAGATTGCAGCTAGTAGCTCGTCTATAGTACAATTGTGACCTCGCTGCTGTAATGGCGGCACACGCGCTTCTCTGTAAGCTGACTTTTGGCGTTGTTGTTAAACACTCGCACAAGGGGTTTTTGAGAGGTAGAGCTTCTCCAGCCTGCTGGTTAGAGGGATTAACATTAAAGTTTCTGTCCAAACTCGATTTCTGGAGCCATTTGTAAGGTTTAATTAAGGTATTTGAGCAGGAGCTAACAGATCTTGCGTCTGCTCAGTTCCTCAACCGGCTCCGCCCCCCTTTTTTGCTATTTTTAATATTTCCACAAATAAAAGCATTTTTCTAAAAGGGCTGCATCTGCTAAAAACACGTTATATCTTGGAAACTTATATAAAAACACTGAAAATGGTTGCAAAAGCCTAAAGTGCAAAAGGATTTCACTGCACAAGCGTTAAATTATGAGTACACATAAATGCTTAAATGTACGGTATATTACAATTTGCACCACCACACATGCATGTCTGTTGCCTATGTTGTCTGCATCAGGACTATTTCTTTGAATATAGACAAAAGAGTCACTTGAGGATTCTAAATGGAAAAGACTGTGGATAGAGGAACCAGCATACATGACAGGACATTAGATACAACATTTGTGCCTGAATTTAAGTTTCTTCCTGCTTGTGCGTAGGCTTAGTCAATCATCTTGTCTATTCACATGGGGTCATTTTCAATATTTTTTTTTTTAAAATGTTGGAAAAATGGGAACAGACACTAATTATTTTTGTTTCACTAACAAACGGCTAGATTACGAGTTGTGCGTTAGGCTTTAAAAGCAGCGTTAGCCGGTCCTAACGCTGCTTTTTAACACCCGCTGGTATTACGAGTCTTGAAGGTACAGGCTCATCGCTCACTTTTTTGGCCAGACTTGGAAATACCATAAATCCACTTACGTAAATTGCGTATCCTCTTTTTTAAATGGGACTTGCATAGCGCCAGTATTACGAGTCTGACAAAAAGTGAGCGGTAGACCCTCTCCTGTCAAGACTGGTACCACATTTTAAAGTCAGTAGTTAAGAGTTTTACACTACAACGCCGTAGCATAAAATTCTTAACTAAAGTGCTAAAAAGTACACTAACGCCCATAAACTACCTATTAACCCCTAAACCGAGGCCCTCCCGCATCGCAAACACTAAAAAAATGTTTCAACCCCTAATCTGCCAAACTGGACATCGCAGCCACTATAATAAATATATTAACCCCTAAACCGCCGCACTCCCACATCGCAAACTCTAGTTAAATATTATTAACCCCTAATCTGCCGTCCCTAACATCGCCGCCACCTACCTACATTTATTAACCCCTAATGCTGCCCCCAATGTTGCCGCCACTATATTAAAGTTATTAACCCCTAAATCTAGGTCTAACCCTAACAGCCCCTAACTTAAATATAATTTAAATAAATCTAAATAAATATAACTATCATTAACTAAATTATTCTTATTAAAAACGAAATATTTACCTATAAAATAAACCCTAAGCTAGCTACAATATAACTAATAGTTACAATGTAGCTAGCTTAGGGTTTATTTTTATTTTACAGGCAAGTTTGTATTTTTTTTTAACTAGGTAGAATAGTTACTAAATAGTTATTAACTATTTAATAACTACCTAGTTAAAATAAATACAAAAGTACCTGTAAAATAAAACCTAACCTAAGTTACAATTACACCTAACACTACACTATAATTAAATTAATTCCCTAAATTAAATACAATTAAATAAAATCTAAAGTACAAAAAACAAACACTAAATTACAGAAAATAATAAACAAATTACAAGATTTTTAAACTAATTACACCTAATCTAATTACCCTAACAAAATAAAAAAGCCCACCCAAAATAAAAAAAAACCCTACCCTACACTAAATTACAAATAGCCCTTAAAAGGGCCTTTTGCGGGGCATTGCCCCAAAGTAATCAGCTCTTTTACCTGTAAAAAAAAATTACAAATCCCCCCCAACATTAAAACCCACCACCCACACACCCAACCCTACTCTAAAACCCACCCAATACCCCCTTAAAAAAACCTAAAACTAACCCCTTGAAGATCACCTTACCGGGAGAAGTCTTCATCCAACCGGGCCGAAGTCCTCAACGAAGCCGGGAGAAGTCTTCATCCAAGCCAGGCAAAGTGGTCCTCCAGACGGGCAGAAGTCTTCATCCAGACGGCATCTTCTATCTTCATCCATCCGGCGCGGAGCGGGTCCATCTTCAAGACATCCGGCATGGAGCATCCTCTTCCAACGAAGTCTTCTTACTAAATGACGGTACCTTTAAGTGACGTCATCCAAGATGGCGTCCCTTCAATTTCGATTGGCTGATAGAATTCTATCAGCCAATCGGAATGAAGATAGAAAAAATCCTATTGGCTGGATTGAGCTGAATGCCAGCTCAATCCTATTGGCTGATTGGATCAGCCAATAGGATTGAACTTCAATCCTATTGGCTGATTGCTTTTTTGGCTGATTGCTTTTTTATTTTGAGGGTGCCTTTTTTATTTTGTTAGAGGGATTAGATTAGGTGTAATTAGTTTAAAAATCTTGTAATTTGTTTATTATTTTCTGTAATTTAGTGGGGGGGGTTTTGTACTTTAGATAATTTTATTTAATTGTATTTAATTGTATTTAATTTAGGGAATTAATTTAATTATAGTGTAGTGTTAGGTGTTAGTGTAATTTAGGTTAGGTTTTATTTTACAGGTAAATTTGTATTTATTTTAGCTAGGTAGTTATTAAATAGTTAATAACTATTTAATAACTATTCTACCTAGTTAAAATAAATACAAACTTGCCTGTAAAATAAAAATAAACCTTAAGCTAGATACAATGTAACTATTAGTTATATTGTAGCTAGCTTAGGGTTTATTTTACAGGTAAGTATTTAGTTTTAAATATGAATAATTTAGTTAATTATAGTAATTTTATTTAGATTTATTTAAAATATATTTAAGTTAGGGGGTGTTAGGTTTAGGGTTAGACTTAGGTTTAGGGGTTAATAACTTTAATATAGTGGCGGCGGCAGATTAGGGGTTAATAAATGTAGGTAGGTGGCGGCGATGTTAGGGCCGGCATATTAGGGGTTAATAATCTTTAACTAATGTTTGTGATGCGGGAGTGCGGCGGTTTAGGGGTTAATATGTTTATTATAGTAGCGGCGATGTTGGGGGCGGCAGATTAGAGGTTAAGAATTGTAGGTAGGTTGCAGCGACATTGGGGGCGGCAGATTAGGGGTTAATAAATGTAATGTAGGTGTCGGCGATGTTGTGGGCAGCAGATTAGGGGTTCATAAGTATAATGTAGGTGGCGGCGGTGTCCGGAGGGGCAGATTAGGGGTTAATAATATAATGTAGGTTGCGGCGATGTCGGGGGCGGCAGATTAGGGGTTAGTAAGTGTAAGACTAGGGGTGTTTAGACTCGGGGTTCATGTTAGGGTGTTAGGTGTAGACATAAATTTTATTTCCCCATAGGAATCAATGGGGCTGCGTTAGGGAGTTTTACACTGCTTTTTTTTTTTGCAGGTGTTAGACTTTTTTTCAGCCGGCTCTCCCCGTTGATTCCTATAGGGAAATCGTGCACGAGCACGTTACACCAGCTCACTGCTGACTTAAGCAGCGCTGGTATTGGAGTGTGGTAATGAGCAAAATTTTGCTCAACGCTCACTTCTTGTCTAGTTTGTCAGAACCCGTAATACCAGCGATGTATTTAAGTGAGCGGTGAGCATAAACTGCTTGTTAGCACCGCACAGCCTCTAACGCAAAACTCGTAATCTAAATGAAAGTGATCAAAATGTTTCTGAGTCAAACACAGCCAATATTTTAACACATACAAGATATGACCTGCATTTTCCCACATCAGCACTCAGAACTGCTGATAATTGATGCCGATCACAAAAATAGCAAATGGGTTAAAGGGGTTGATGTAGCCAGTGTTTGGGCTAGATTACAAGTGGCGTGCTAACTGTTACGCTATTGTCTTTATTCATCTTTTTGCATGCAACAGAAATAACGCTTGTATTACAAGTAAAAAGCAAACGCAATCACAATTGCATTTTACAATTCATTGGGTTAGTGCAACTGAAAACCTTGGAGCGTTTAAAAAAACCTTGCACCAAACACAACATACATACGTTTAAAATTACAGTTACACTCTTATAAACACTATCTGATAAAAAATATTCACATAAATATTTAAAACAAAGTTACAAGGGTTAAAAGGTATATGGTATATGACAAAGTATTTGAATGGAAATAGCTATAATGGATATATACATACATATACAAATATGTGTATGTATGAATATAAATAAGTGCATATGTGTGGACTGTGGACATATTCATTTAAGTGTTTATGTGTTTTACTGTATATATACTGTACATATTTTACATTCCAATGAATATGTAATATAATAGCTACATATATATATTTCTGTATATACCTATACCTATGTATCTTTTCCTATAGAAACATAGGTATAGATATGTATTTTACAATGAAAAAACACAGATATATATAAAAATATGTATTTAATAATGAAAATGTAATTTTTTTCTATGTGAAGAATATTGGAATGTAAAATATGCGTAACACAATTTGTGTTTTGCGCTTTATGTCTAAAGCGGTGTCGGGTTAGCTCACATGAAGAATTACAAATCTCAAAGCGCATTCTTCAAATATTAGATATAAAATATAAAAAAATAATAATAATAATTAAAAATTATTATACATACAGTAAAAAAATCAAAATAATCCATATATATATACAGTAAAAAAAAATAAATATATATATATATACTGTAGATATTTTATAGTAGGTATAATTATTTTTAATAATTATTAATATTTTTTAGTCAAAATCTTTTTATTGAAGTGAATCAGTACACATCCAACAACACATATGCACATTGTCGTATACATTACAGTATTAAATATGTTAAAGAACGGCACAGATCCAAACATTTGTAAACAAGTGTCATATAAGGAAGAAAGAGGAAAGAAAAAACTTGTTATAGCCATAAGTTTAGGGGGGGGGAAAGGGGGGGGAAAGGGAGGGGAACTGTCCAGCCTCGGAATCTTGTTGAAAAGCGGCATTCCACTCTATTTAAAGTTAGACACCATTAACTTAGTTAGACGTTGTTGTTTTAATGTATTCATCCCATATTGCTTGTAATGATATAAAGTTGTCAGTGCTACCTCTCTTGTAGACTGAATATTCCTCTAGCTCTAGTAATTCGGTCACTTTAGCCCTCCACATTCCCAGAGTGGGAACATCTTTCGCTTTCCAGTGTTTGGCGATCAGGATTTTAGCGCTATTAGTAAATATTCTGAACAGAGGAAGAAGAGATTTAAAAGGGAGCTTGACGGACTTATTTAGCAGCCAGATAAGGGGATCAGCTGGTAGGGTCGCACGTAATATAGTACTGATCTCATCTATTATTTTGTACCAAAAATGGTTTAGTTGAGAGCACCACCACCACATGTGGCCCATGCCACTCCCCACGTGGCCGCATCTCCAACATTTATTATTGGTGTTGTGATATAATCGATGTAGCTTCCTTGGGGTTAGATACCAGCAGTGTAGTATTTTATAATTGGTCTCTAGAATAGATGCTGAGGTGGATGACTTTTTGGTATTAATGAATATATTAGTGGCTGTTTGAGGTAAAATAATTAATCCCAGCTCCCTTTCCCACATTTCTATGGAGTAAGGAAGATTACCCGGTGAGGGTTGGGTGAGGATTTTGTATATAGCGGAAAGAGAGTGTTTAATTGGAGAGTTTAAGAGATAGAGTTTCTCAATATTAGTTGGAGGACGAGTCATGTTATTTTTATGTTTATGTGTGGATATATAGTTATGGAGTCTTCTGTATGAAAACCAGTTGCGCGCCCATTCATAGCCCTTATCTATTAGTTGTGCTTGAGTATTTATGGAGTCGTTAGTGGTGACGTTATGTAGGAGAATATCATCGTCATTAGTGGTGATAGGTAGTGATGTATGTAAGAGATTTATAGAGAAGTCAGGGTTATTTCTGAGGGAAGTTAAAGGACCAGGATTAGAGGATAGACAAGGGTGATGGTAAGAAGCCCTTTTCCACTGTGTAAAAGTCTCTTTTGTGATGGGGTTAAGTAGTATTTTGATTTGCTCTTGGAATTTAGGGTTCCAGCATATAGAAGCTAGTGGCAAGTCGGGATTAAGTTGTTTCTCAAGTCGGACCCACCTCCTCTGACCATCTCCCACCCTCCAATCCAGAATTCTTTGCAGGTGAATGGACATTCTATAGTTTTCTAGGTCGGGTAGACCCAACCCACCATGTTCCCGCGATAGCAGCATGGTCTTTTTATTTATTCTAGGTGGTTTTTTCTTCCACACAAAAGAGTTGATTAGGCTTTGTATTTGGGTGAGGTACTTAGGAGGTAAAGGCACCGGGACCGCACTCATAATATAAAGTAATCTTGGGAAGATATTCATTTTTATAGTGTGGATTCTGCCCCACCAGGAGAGTTTTTTTGAGCCCCAAGAAGAAAGGTCCCGCATTATTGCTGTTTTGATATGTGTGTAGTTAATATGAAATAAGTCGTCAACTGACAGAGGGAGATATATTCCCAGGTATTTGAGAGCTTTAGAACACCACTTCAAGGGGCAGCAATTTTTAATTACATTAACAGAATGTGCGGATAAGCCGAGGGCCAATATTTCAGATTTGTTTGGATTGATAAGGAAATCCGTGAGCTTATTAAAGAGGGAAAATTCAGATAAAAGAGGAGGGATGGAGGTTTCGGGTTCTGTCAAAGAAAATAAGATGTCGTCAGCGAATAACGAGACCTTAAATTCATCGTCTTCCACTGTGACACCCTGGATTTCTGGCATATTCCTAATCTTTAAAGCAAAGGTTTCAATGAATAGGGCGAATAAAAGGGGGGAGAGGGGGCAACCTTGTCGCGTCCCATTTGTGATTTCAATCGGTGAGGATAGGGAGCTGTTTACTAAAATACGAGCACTGGGCGAAGAGTATAGGGCGAATATACGTTGAAGGGTCGTTGGGCCAAGGCCGAAAGCATGTAAGGTAGCTCTTAAGTATGACCAGTTAACCCGGTCAAATGCTTTCTCAGCATCAGTAGATATGAACGTGGTTGGGATATTTTTATTTGAGACATGCCAGAGAAGGTGTATATTTCGTGTCGTGTTGTCCCTAGCCTCTCGCCCAGGGACAAATCCGACTTGATCGTTATGTATGAGGGAAGGGAGAAGTCTATTAAGGCGGGTTGTGATTAATTTAGCGAAGATCTTTAGGTCAGTATTAATAAGTGAGATAGGGCGGTAATTAGTTATTAAATCTGGGGATTTGTTAGGTTTGGGGAGTACAGTGATGTGGGCTTGAAGCGAAAGTGGTGAGAAAGTACCTACTTCGTCTATGCTGTGGAAGTATGTTAATAGGTGTGGGGATAATATTTCCTTAAATAATGAATAATAAGAGTTCCCAAAGCCATCGGGACCGGGAGCCTTCCCCGAGGGGAGGGAGGTAATAGCCTGTAGAAGCTCTTCCTCCGAGAATGGAGTGTCTAGTTCGTCCCTTTGTTCTTCAGTCAGTTTAGGAAGGTTAATATCTCTTAAGTAGTCTGTTATCTCTGTCTGGGGAGGATCAGAGAGACCTCTACGGATGTTATAAAGGGTGTCATAGTAATCCCTAAAGGCCTGGGTGATGTCTTTGGAGGTGGACAATCTAGCACCTCCAGGGTTGCGTAAGCCCATGATATATTGTTTGTTGGTACATTTCCGGAGCTGTCGGGCCAGCATCCTGCCTTGTTTATTTGCTCCTTCATAATAAACTTTTTTAAGATATAAGGCTCTGTTCTTGGCCTCTACGCCTAAGAATATACGAAGTTGGTCTCTTTTGTGTGTGATGCTATCTGTTAATGAGGCACTTGTGGGGTGTAGTTTATGTAGGTCTTGTAGTTTATGAATGTCAGCTAAAAGAGAATTAAGGTACTCATTCTGTTGTTTCCGTTTCGCTGCTTTGAGGGCGATTAATTCCCCTCGGATAACACATTTATGGGCATTCCATATATTGTGTATGTGGACATCAGGGGTGTCATTTGTTTGGAAATAGTCAATTAGTGCTTTCTGTACCTGGATAAAGATCTTGGGGTCTCTAAGTAGGGAGTCGTCAAGTCTCCACCGAGAAGTGGACGGGTCAATGGGATGCCAGTGAAGTTGGCAAGTGATGATGGCGTGGTCCGACCATGTTATGGGGTTTATATGAGTCTGAGCAATAGAAGATAAGCTAGAGACATCAGCAAAGATGTAGTCTATTCTTGTGTATAATTGATGGGGGTTTGAAAAAAAAGTGAACTCTCTATCGTTTGGGTGGTGAAGGCGCCAAGTGTCATGTACAGCTAGGCATGAGATGGAATGTTTAATTTGCCTTAAAGTTTTTTGTGGTATAGAAGATGTGCCAGACGAGCAATCTAGAGTTGGGTCAAAAGCTGTGTTGAAATCCCCCCCCAATATAAGGCTACCCCTAGCTACTTCTAAGATTTTATTGCTAAGTTGGTGAAAAAAGGGAGCTGGGTTAACATTGGGGGCATATATATTAACCAGTGTCAGTGGTTTATGATATAGATAACCAACCAGGATCAAGTATCTTCCCTCCCTATCTTTATAAGTGGAGGATGCAACAAAGGGAAGTCCTCTGTGTATCAGAATTCCAACCCCGTTATGTTTCGTGGTATTAGAGGAGAAGAAACTCTGTCCAAATTTCCGAAAACTAGCTTTGGGTTCGCTACCCCTTTTAAAATGGGTCTCTTGAATGAAGAGAATATCTCCCTTGTGTCTCTTGTAATCTCTCAGAGCCATAGACCGTTTATTAGGGCCATTAAGGCCTTTAGTATTGTGTGAGAGGATTTTTATTTTAGAGTTTGAGCTATTCATTGGCAAAGGATTTAATGGAATCTGCCGATGTAAGCAAAAGTATAGCGTCGTCTATTAGGGACAGGTATGAGACTACCGAGGCTGGACAGAAGGAGGGGGAGGAAGGAAAGTTTAAAAGAAAAGGACGAAAATCACATATTGAAAATTGGGAAAAAGCATAATAGAAAGTAATGAGCATTGTTTTAACAATAACAATTATGCAAAGTGAAAGAAACAAACTATAATACACTTTGCAAATAGGGGGGAGAGTATCGCCTAGCATACTCTTAGGTTATGTTACATATGTTAGTAATCAGGGTTGGATAGTTAAGCAGGGTAGCCTTGTTTTCAAAAGAAATACATGTCAGTCAACCGGGGTCTGGGCCATCAGAGATTGACACTACCATAAGGTAAACAATATATTAATATGGAACGTAAAACATTTGAGTATTTAAGCGAAATAACAGCAAAACATTATAATCATGGGTTGTCTAGATAAAAACTAAACATACACAACCTAGCAAGTGAAATGATATTATTATTAATATTTTTTAATATTTTGTATTTAATATTTCAAGAAGGCGCTTTGAGATCTGTAATTCTTCATGTGAGCTAACCCGTCACCTCCTTAAATTGAAAGCGCAAAACACAAATTGCGTTACCTATATTTTACATTTATTTGTTCTTTACATAGAAAAAATAATAATTTCTATTATTAAACATACATATATATATATATATAAAAGATTCAAAGAACATATAGCAGTAAATACATAGCTCCAAAATAGCATCTCATGCCTGGAAGTGGGCTGAGTAGAGTGTGAGAGCAAAAGCAATGCGTCTGTCAGAAAGCCATAAGCAGGGGTGCAGCAGTGAACACTCCTAATAGTCAGCTCTAATGAGAGCTCCTACATTAGGGGAAAGCAACGGATCTTTTCCTTTTTATCACTTTGGGCACAAGCTCACCTCCTCAGATTCCAGATAACCACCGGTCCCCCAGGAATGGCACGACTCCTCTCTCCAGGATCCCTCTCCTTGTCAACCCAAGCTGGTAGGTATGTGAGTCTGTTTGCACAGTCCGCTCTACTGAGGCTTGTGGTCTGACTTGCTCTGAATGTTGTGCGTTGAACACTCATGGTATGCCCTGCTCACATGACCACTATTGTACCAATCACCATGAAACTGCTGAACGTGACAAAGAGGAAGTAGCCAGGTATTGGAGGAAAGAGAAAAAGTGCAAAATTCAGGGAAAAAAGTCCTCTATCGTAGCATTAAAATGAAGCTTTATTAACCAAAGTTAAAAACTCAGTAAGGTGTGTCTGACATGTTTCGTCAAAACTGACAGATGTCTATCATTAAGGCAGTTTTGCCGAAACATGTCAGACACCTTGCTGACTTTTTAACTTTGGTTAATAAAGCTTCGTTTTAATGCTATGATAGTGGACTTTGCCAATTTTTTGAATTTCGCACTATATATATATATATATATATATATATATATATATATATATATATATATATATATATATATATATAGATAGATACATATATATATATATATATATATATATATATATGTATCTCTGATGAAGTGAAGGTACGCCTGCATGAAACATGTCAGGTGTTCCAGTCTGTGATTACCCTATGACTGTGGTTGAATAAACTTTCACTTGGGGGCCGATTTATCATTGGTCTGTCCAACATGATCCGCTCAGCAGATCCTGTCCGACAGACATCGATGAATGGCGTTAGCATACGCTGTCAGCATTTATCAATGCACAAGCAGTGCCGCCCCCTGCAAATTCGCGGCCAATCGGCCGCTAGCAGGGACTGTCAATCAGCCCGATCGTATGAGATTGGGCTGATTGATGTCCGCAGCCTCAGAGCAGGCGGACCAGTTAAGGAGCAGCGGTCTTCATAACTGCTGTTTCCGGTGAGTCTGAAGGCGCGCGCGGAAACAGGAGCATCAGGGGCCATTCGGCCCTTGATAAATTGGCCCCTTGGACTATATTCTTTCTTCTTGTTCCTGATTTAATATATATATATATATATATATATATAGCTATATATTTATAGGAATATATATATAAAGGTATATACAGATATATAGTTATACTGTATATATTTACAACAAAAATAAAATTTTCCTGTATGTGAAGAACATTGAAAAGTAAAATATTAATTACTGTCGGGTTTGCACACAAGTGATAAGTATGGCTGTGTCAAAGTCTATTGCAAGATATAATCATCTTGGAATACGGCCAAATGTAGAAAATTAAACCCTTTGTGTGTTGAATTTGATGTGTACATTTTATTGCCAAAATAAAGTATTAAGACCTGTGTTTGGGAGGAATGTGAGTGCTGAAGTCTTTGCTGTCCAGGCATCCTATGGATGACTTTCCCACTCTCTGCTCAGATCCCATCTAAACTTTTCCCAATACAAAATGGTGTTATCTCTTGGATTGTGATCACTCAGAACTTGAAAAACATGGATCAGGGGCCAATAATAAATCTAATTGTTAGTACTGTCTCCTTCTACTATTTGTCTCAGCAAAATCAAGGGACTCATGTTACTAAAGAATACATTTAAGTAGCCCTTTCTTTAAACTGTAGAGAATCTCCTAATCCTTTGAAAATATAATAAAACATTTTTTCCATAAGCAACAGTGAAGGCCCATGAGATATTTTATCTTTAAAAAAAAAGCACTTATAGAATTATATCCAGTTTAAAAAGGTACATGGCAGTTCATTTTTTTTCTGCAAGGTTGTATTCTATTAATGTTAATTGATGAGTTAACAGGAGAAATATGGTTGCTTGATATATGTGTAAACTGTATAGTTACGACATTTCTAATAACCATTTCTTAAATGCGAGAAATCTGGGAAACCCCTGAATTCCTTAGCAACTGTCAGAACTATTTCATATACCTATGTCATATACCTCAGTTCAAGTGTTTACATACTTCATCTCTTCCAGAATTAATAGTATATCGATTTCATAACTTGGCTTTCTGTACTGAATTAAGCAGATAAACTATCAGATTAATGTTATTTGAATTTGTATGGGCAGTTGCACAAGGATCTCGCAGTTTAAGAGTAGCACTCCTTACTTTAAGTCTTATGCCCACAAAATGACTGATGTAGTATTGCAAAACTGTAAACATACATAGAGCTAAGTAACAGACTAACCGGCAGCCTAGAAAACAAAATGATTGGCTCCAGTCTTTTGTTGACTTAAGAGTTCTGCAATATGAAATATATAAAGGGTGTCTACGACAGCAGAATAATTACTTCCATTCCACATAGCATATCTGTACTGTAAAATGTGCTTTTCCTAACGGGGTCTCATTAACATGTACCAGCTGCAAATTATTAAATGTATGGGAAGTTGCTCATTTCAGTTTATTTTTGTATTTATAATAGCTAGATTTGCTTATTGAAACCCCACCCAATTGTTCTGAAGAACATATCCATACAATGAGTTGAGACTGCAGGAACGGTAGACCTACTCACCTCCCATTTCTATTATGGGTGGCAATTTCAATGATCACAATTAAGTATTTCAGTTGCAAAAATAAACCTAAAGAAGAGAAACTAGTATAATAGTATATCAGGAACATATTTAAAATAAATAACTATAATTAAATATTTGGTTGACTCCCCCGTTAATTAAAATGAAGGTATGGCTGCCCGGCTGAGATTAGAGTGACTAAGCTGCATCTGCTACTTGTATTTAAAATCCACTCTCTGCCCTTTCACAACCAATAGCACAATTAATCAGTCCAGGATGATTTCATTTCACCTTCATATCTGTAGATACAGGGCCCAGATCCCAAGAGACCTGCTTCTTGCAAGATAGTCATGAATTAGCTCTATCTCACTGCCTCTCCCTCTTGCATTTTCCATTTACCAAATAGATCATTATAGCTTGCATGCAGCACTCAACTGAGCCTTGTGTTAAATGAAGCACAGCATTAGTTAATCTCTGTAATATTGCATTTCTGTGCCTGCTCCTGGGGTAGAAAACAATGTATACACAGGGGCTAACTGAGCAACAGGGGGGCAATGCAGGGCAGCTACAGAGAAGATCAAAGCAGAACCAGACATGATGGCCAAATTACACTCAGCCCTTTGGGGTTTACATGAGGCGAGTGCAAAGCCTGCAACATCTCATGGATTAAAGGGATAGGAAAGTCAAAATTAAACTTGCATGATTCACATAGAGCATGTCATTTTAAGACACTTTTAAATTCACTTCTTATTTCAAATGAGCTTTGTTCTCTTAGTGTCCCTTGTTAAAAAAAATGAATATGCACATATCCTACACTAGTGGAAGCTGCTGCTGATTGGTGCCTGCACACATTTGTCTCTTGTGATTGGCTAACTAGATGTGTTCAGCTTCCTGTCAGTAGTGCAATGCTGTCCCTTCAGTAATGGATAACAAGAGAATGAAGCAAATTTCATAATAGAAGTCATTAGCAAATTTGTTTAAAATTGTATGTTCTATCTGAATCAGAGAATTAAATATTGTGGTTTACTATCCCTTTAAGTATATATTTCCTATCACTGATGCATTTCCTCTCATAAACCCCAAGCAAGATGTCCTCATACTGGACTATTACTTAAATATAATACACATAGATTTACCTTTTTTATTCCCTATTATTTAAAAAATATGATTTATAATAATTTTGTAGATCTATATGTCCCTTCGGACTCCAGGGACTGATATGATAATATTTTTCATACTAGAATAATACATTTAACTTGGTTTATGTAAATTGAGTAAAAATCATCCAAGTTTCATATTGCAAATGATTCCGTCTTATACTGCAATAATTTGTCACAAAACATTTGTAAATGCATGACTCATAATGTGACTTTCCACTAAGCAAAGTGTTAGTTTCTAGTTCTACCTACAATTATCTCATTGCTGATTCACACCGACCATGCAGTTATTGTTTTGTGTGGTACTTTTATAAAATCATTGCAAATGGTTTTTCACTATAGTGTGCCTTCCAAGTATATGAGAATAATATCTATTGTTGTAATATTATCTGTTATTAGGAAATTGGATTGCCAATGGTATGATCACACTATTGCATTATTTTAATGTACCATAAGTTTGCTGATCACTAATTTATCACAATAATTTTTAGTATTGCTGATTAAATGTTCCCACAATTTACTTTATTTCTGGTCCAATATTGTTAATAAATTACATTTTCACTTATAATTTATGACTTGCATTATCTTGTTAGAGATATACTTTTGGGGCATATGCAAAAGAGTATGGTAACATTTTAATTCAGTGTTGTTTTATAATCATTCAGAGCATTATAATATATGTGATTCCTCTTAAACAAATACCATTACACATGAATTCCTTGTTCGTGGAAACCATTATTGCTATACAAATGGACCTGTCATGAACCCATGAAAAAACAAGCAGGTGAAATTCAGATACATTTGTGATGATGACATTTAAGCACCACTAAAAAATTATAAATGGGTCATATTTAAAATGTATATCAAAAATAGAGGACCATTTTGGTTAAGCAACATATCCCTTTAAGAAAAGAATTTGCACTGCATAAATCCCCGTGCAGTTCTCAATATTTTTTGTCTTACTGGGTTACAGTGCATTTTATAGCATATGCTTCCAAATATTTTGTTAAAATAAGAAAGGCTTGGGTGTGGGTAAAAGCTGGATCTTGACGAATACTGCCGGATCCATGCCTAATTTAGACAAATACACACAAATGTAATTGTTTTCCACACAAACACATCCAGACACTTCTGTATCCAACAGCATTTTACTCAAAAACATTTGGGTCCTTTCAGAACCAACACTTGTTTTCAGAAAAACAGTCAGATCCTGCCGGATCCATACCTAATTTAGACAGATACACACAAATGTTATTGTTTTCCACACAAACACATCCAGACACTTCTGTATCCAACAACATTTTACTCAAAAACATTTAGGTCTTTTCAGAACCAACATTTTTTTACAGAAAAACAGCGGATCCTGCCGGATCCATACCTAATTTCGACAGATACACACAAATTTAAGTGTTTTCCACACAAACACATCCAGACACTTCTGTATCCAACAACATTTTACTCAAAAACATCTGGGTCCTTTCAGAACCAACACATTTTTTACAGAAAAATAGCCAGATCCTGCCGGATCCATGCCTAATTTAAACAGATACACACAAATTTAAGTGTTTTCCGTACAAAAACATCCAGACACTTCTGTATCCAACAACATTTCACTCAAAAACATTTGGGTCCTTTCAGAACCAACACTTTTTCAGAAAAACAGCCAGATCCTGCCGGATCCATGCCTAATTTAGACAGAAACACACAAATTTAATGTTTTTCCACACAAACACATCCAGACACTTCTGTATCCAACAACATTTTACTAAAAAAACATTTGGGTCCTTTCAGAACCAACACTTTTACAGAAAAACAGCCGGATCCTGCCGGATCCATGCCTAATTTAGACAGATACACACAAATGTAAGTGTTTTCCACACAAACACATCCAGGCACTTCTCTATCCAACAACATTTTACTCAAAAACACTTGGGTCCTTTCATAACCAACAGTTTGGATCCGGCTGTTTTTCTGTAAAAAAACTGTTGGTTCTGAAAGGACCCATATGTTTTCGTGGAAAAAATTGTACAATCAAGAAGTATCTGGATGCATTTGTGTGGACAAATTTTTTATTTGTGTATATCTGTCTAAATAATACATGGATATGGCAGGATCAGATTATTTTTGTGTAAAAAAATGTGTGTTCTGAAATGACCCAGATGGTTTTGTGTAAAATAGTGATGGATCCAGAAGTATCTGGAGGTATTTGTGTGGAGAGCACTTACTTTTGTGTATATCTGTCCAGTGGCGTCTCTAGGGTTGGTGTCACCCGGTGCGGTAAGTTATGGTGTCACCCCCCCCAGAAAGCAGACACACACAAAAACACAGGCAAACACACATACAAACATTCAGACACACTTAAAAACATACTCAGATGCACACACAAACACTCGGAAACACACTCAGACACACACACAAAAACACACACACAAAAACACTGAGACACACACACACACAAAACCACTGACACACACACACACACACACAAAAACACTGAGACACACACACACAAAAACTCAGTCACACACATACAAAATATGTAAACTGCACTGCATTAACTATAAAGCTCATGCCTAGAGCTGCTCCCTGGCTCAGCAGAGCATCAAATGAAAGATAAACAGAGCACTCTAAAAATAAATCACTAAAGAAAAGGTTTAGGTGCAAACTATGAAAATTCTGCTCTCTGACTCTGTTCCAAGTCTGTCAGTGCACAGCCCTGGGCCGCGTGCCTACCGCTTCTTATGGCCAATCACCTCTGCACTCTGCCACCCCCAGACCCCCACCCGCCCTCCTACCTGTTCAGTGTGCACTTAGTGTACCGTAACCGTAATGGTCTGGTGGGCATCATACGTGGCTCCTTCACTTTAAAGACAGTGTCAAACAGTCATGCGGTCAGGTGCCAGGCATCCCCTCATGATTTGCCAGTTCCCATTTAGAGAGACAGCACAGCAGTGAATGACTCCACTTCTCCACATGTCACTGAGCAGTGAGCACAGATAGGCAGGCAGGTTTAGGCTAGCAGCGCAACTTTGCAAGCCCCGCGGCATGCCCACAACATTCATAGCGAAATTGGGCAGGGGAGAAGCAAAGTACAAACAAGCAAAAGCAGCCGGGAAAACTATTTGTTGAAATTGCAGCACTGGCTCAAGGGGCAAAAAAATTGTGTGTCTACATCTTCCCCAGTCCCACCAATGTTCACAAATGCCAGCCCCTCTAATTAAAAAAAATCTATGCATCTCAACATTGTATTTCTTTGAATTTCAATAAAATTTAAAAAAAAAAAAAAAAATTTTTTTTTTTTTGGTGTCACCCCCTGGTGGGTGTCACCCGGGTGCGGCCCCCCCCCCCTAGTGACGCCACTGTATCTGTCTAAATTAGACATGGATCCGGCAGGATCTGGCTGTTTTGTGTAAAGAAGTGTTGGTTCTTAAAGGGCCCACATGTTTTTTTGTAAAATATTGATGGATCCACAAGTATCTGAATGTATTTGTGTGGAAAACACTTACATTTGTGTATATCTGCCTAAATTAGACATGGATCCGGCAGGATCCGGCGGTTTTTCTGTAAAAAAGTGTTGGTTCTGGAAGAACACAGATGTTTTTGTGTAAAATAATATTGAATCCAGAAGTGTCTGGATGTGTTTGTATAGAAAATATTTAAAATTGAGGCTATGTCGAAATTAGACATGAATATAGCAGGATCCAGCTGTTTTGAATTAAAAAAAGTGTTGGTTCTGAAAGGACACGGATGTTTTGGTGTAAAATATTGAAGGAAGAAGTTTCTGGATGTGTTTGTGTGAATAAAACTTAAATTTGTGTGTATCTGTTTAAATTAGGCATGGATCCGGCAGGATCCGGCTGTTTTTTTGTAAAAAAAGTGTTGGTTCTGAAAGGACCCAAATGTTTTTGAGTAAAATGTTGTTGGATGCAGAAGTGTCTGTATGTGTTTGTGTGGAAAACAATTACATTTGTGTATATCTGTCTAAATTAGGCAGGATCCGGCTTTTACCCACACCTGAAAGGCTTTAAATCTTTGCATTAAAAATATTTTTTTTGATGGCTTCTTCATGCCTGATGCAGGGCACAGATTGCAAATTCTGGCCGCCTATCCATGCTTATATGCATATTAATACTTCAAGTGGCTTGAAAGGATATACGGGGAGCGTGCATTGAAGCCTATGTAGAGTGCGTAAGATTGCCTCCACACCACTGCAGAGCCAATAAAGAAAATGAGGGGGCGGACGATCAGCGAAGATGGAATAAGAATAATAAACTTATTAGAAGTTAAACATACAAAGAAAATAAATAGAATGTATGTGGTTTGATTTAACTGGGCATGTTCTTAACACTGGCACATTGCATAACTATAAAATTTACCATCCCTTTAATGTACAATATAGTCTAAAAAATTACAAAGTTAAAATATTACCAAAAAGTATAACATTCAATGTGCTTTACTTTTATAATGCAAAATGAGTCTTTCAGCCTTGGTGAGTGGCAGTGGCAGACCTAATAAACAGAGGGCCCCCCCCAAAAAATTAAAAAGGATGCCAGCAACCTGTGTTATGTGCCACCTAGTTTTTAAAAAAAGGTGATGGTGGTGCATCAGCATACCATAACACCATAATAAATATAATATCCTTCTCAGACCCAGTGCCACCTGGCACCCACCTGACAAGTCGCTCTACCAGACGCACACACTTGTAGCAGCCATCAGATACGCTCCAGTTTTCCAGTACCTTCTACAAAGATTGGAGCCTTAGGACCTGCCCCGCTTATGAAGGATCCTGAGTGAGCAGCAACCTAGAGGTCTACTTTGCAGCAGTGATTGGCTTGCTGGCTCAGGGCAAAACATAGAGTACTCAACAATCAAAGCTGGCTAAGTGTCCCAGATAATGCCAATACTAAATAGCAGTGGTGCAACTCCTGAATAGAGGGCACTGGGGCAAGATTTTGCCCCCCCCCCCAAAAAAAAAAGTATATACATAAACTTGAAAAAGTAACGAAGGCAATCCAGTGCAAGTAAAAACAAGTCCTTTATTGAAAAAGTTAAAAGGTTCCAGGAGTGTCCAGAGACAAGTTTAGAAAGGCATCACAGGCAAACTGAAGGCTAACATGTTTCGGCTAGAGCCGTCCAGAGCCGTAATCATATCTAACTCAGTATACCTGGGGTGCCTATTTAAAAGCAAACCTAAAGATAATTGGTCTACAAATTTACCAATGCCTGTTCAGCCTAACACACTCATGTGGGATTAACCCTTAGTAGGTATTCCCTCAAATGTCAATATACACAACAATATAAGATTGGGACAAATACATGGAAAGGATTAAAGAGTGTATACAAAATGAAAGCCATATTATACAAATGTGCTAAAAATGCATATTTGTCAGATTGTTTATACATATTAGCTCAAGAATGACAACTCATAAGATAGATCACAGTTTTTAACATATGTTAATCACCAGATATATATGAAAGAGGCTCATATATTTATACTTAAATATATGTATATATATGCACACACCGTGTGAGCAAGTTATAAGAGAGATAGATAGAGTGTTACAAATAAACAAATACATGTTTCAAATTTGTGTCATTTGACAGATTTACCATAAGTACATAGACTTAAAGATTAAAGTTAAAGAAACATACCTCCATCTAGTTCTCTTTTGATATATTCAAAAACAAAAATAATTCAAATATATAGATTAAATCACTTCATTAACAAAGAGATTAAGTGGATCCTTAAGGGATACATATATAATAACTTATAATGAAAGCTATACATAAAACTGCTCTCTTTGTTAATCTCTTTGTTAATGAAGTGATTTAATCTATATATTTGAATTATTTTTGTTTTTGAATATTATTATTAGTACTTATGGTAAATCTGTCAAATGACACAAATTTGAAACATGTATTTGTTTATTTGTAACACTCTATCTATCTCTCTTATAACTTGCTCACACGGTGTGTGCATATATATATACATATATTTAAGTATAAATATATGAGCCTCTTTCATATATATCTGGTGATTAACATATGTTAAAAACTGTGATCTATCTTATGAGTTGTCATTCTTGAGCTAATATGTATAAACAATCTGACAAATATGCATTTTTAGCACATTTGTATAATATGGCTTTCATTTTGTATACACTCTTTAATCCTTTCCATGTATTTGTCCCAATCTTATATTGTTGTGTATATTGACATTTGAGGGAATACCTACTAAGGGTTAATCCCACACGAGTGTGTTAGGCTGAACAGGCATTGGTAAATTTGTAGACCAATTATCTTTAGGTTTGCTTTTAAATAGGCACCCCAGGTATACTGAGTTAGCTTTGATTACGGCTCTGGATGGCTCTAGCCGAAACATGTTAGCCTTCAGTTTGCCTGTGATGCCTTTCTAAACTTGTCTCTGGACACTCCTGGAACCTTTTAACTTTTTCAATAAAGGACTTGTTTTTACTTGCACTGGATTGCCTTCGTTACTTTTTCAAGTTTATACACAGTGCCAGAATAAATCCAGAAGCAAGGAGAGCTGGGTGATATACATATACCTGTATGGCAAGTGACCAAGCTGTTTGAGAGTACTCCAGTAACTGTAGGCTTGATTGGACACGCCCCTTTGCACGTTTGCACGCCTTGTACTACAGCGACGCTGTCTGATACAGCGGAAGGTTGGAGCGGAGTCTCCGGTAACAGAGGAAGCGAGGTTCGGGATCTGGACACACCACTGAGCAGTAAGGGATAACAGCCATAGGCTGTTTGAGCGCCTGGTTGCTCCTTTACATTTGATTGTGATATATCCCTTACCGTGTGTGTGTATTTGACCGTAATTGCCCGTGTGCATGAGAATTGCAGCCAAGTACCCTATGACCGGATGATTGAACAACAGAGACACTTTCCAAGTCAGCCGAGACAGTATAAATCCGGGTACTCTTTGGTCACAGTTTGTATATATTTGTTTATTTCTCATACAAGCGATACTTTACTCATCATTCACCACTCACCAACGTTTTAAGTGAAAACTTTCTTCTGTGACTTTATATATATATATATATATATATATATATATACATATATACATACACACAAATATATATTAGTCAGGAATTTTGCTCTGTGACACGGGCCAACAGTTGCCACTGATGTCCCAACAAAACACCCAAAGAAGGAGCACCTACAATGCTATTAAAAGCTGAACAATACTTTTTTATCAGACAAATGATTTATAGTCACCAAATTATCCAAAGTGATATCCCAAGAAGAGAGGAGGAGTATAGTAGGACAGAACTGTAATGCCTGTAAAAAGTATTGATGCAGGAACTTTCCTGACACAATTCCATGCATGAATACTTTTTAGAGGCAGGACAGTTTTGCATTTTTGGCAAAATGGCTATACTACAAAAAAAAAAATCATTTGGGACCAGCCAGAAAGTCTTATTTATATATTTCTACCATCAAAATCTATTTTTCTACATTGTGCTCTAAAATACTGGTGCCAAAAGGTAACCTCATTTTAAATGTTGCCCGCGAAAACTTGTAAAGCCTGTGATTGTGAGAACACTATCTCCTAACTGCCTGTTGCTGTGACCAGTCCCATGCCCAAGATAGCAGCAGCTGATGTTTCTTCCACTGTCCACAAGCAGTGGGACTAGCTTTCCATTCCATTCCAGAGAGCGCTAACAGCAAGGCAAGCCCCACCCCTCGAGCACAGCACATGACACTCATCATTATGACCTGCTCAGACCAAGCTAACGTTATATTTCATGCAGCAACGGCACCAAGTGACTATTATATGGCATAAATAATAAAAAAAAATATAGCACAATTTTTTATTTTATTTTGTGTTCCAAGTTGCTTTATTTAGCATCTCTGTGACTCTGTATCCCCCCCTCCCCCTAAGCCCTGGGCCCAGTACAGTGACACCGGCTGCACCAGCAATTGGCCGGCCCTGGTGAGTGGGCTGAACATGAGCATGTCTAATGTTTTCTCTCAGGTTTATGAAAATTCTCAAATAATTTTACCCTTGCAATTCTTGCTGTTTTCCCTTGTCATATGTAACCTGGCAAGTTTGTCTAAAATAAGCAATGCACTTATTACACTAATAGAAAATTATATATCTGCAAAACAAGAAAGGCATACAAGTTAAAGGGACATGAAACCCAATTTTTTTCTTTCATGATTCAAATAGAGAATACAATTTTAAACAACTTTCCAAATGACATATTATTTAATTTGCTTCCTTCTCTTGCTATCCTTTGCTGAAAGCTTTATCTAAGAAAGCTCAGGAGCAGCAGAGAACCTAGGTTACAGCTGTTGATTGGTAACTGCATATACAGTATATACTGAATGTGATTGGCTCACCCATGAGTTCAGTTAGAAACCATTAGTGCATTGCTGCTACTTCAACAAATGATACCAAGAGAATGAAACAAATTAGATAATAGAAGTAAATTAGAAAGTTTAAAATTGTATTCTCTATCTGAATCATGAAAGAAAAAATTTGGGTTTCATGTCCCTTTAAAGTGTGCTGAAAACACTCCAATGTGACTTGTATTTGCTTAGAAACAAATGTTATTATAACTTCTGGCTGCTCATATATCTTCTACAAGATTCTCTATTTCTGAGAGCTTCATTACATTCACTGGGAGTCAACTCGCCACTCACTGACACTTTTAGGTTCAGACCACTTTTTAGAAATTGGGTGAGGTCTATCTACGGGTGAGATATTTCACAAGCAGTAGGGTTCCATGTAAAGATTCCTGAATTATGTATTTCACGTATGGGGTAGGTAATCATAAAGCCAAAAAGTTTATTATGCAGTAAATGTTAAATGCAAAAATGCAAAGAGTTTATCTGGTGTGCAAAATATAGAAATACAGCAGAGCTTCCACTCTAAATTGAAAGCTAAGTCCCTCTCTGCCCCTTCTTTCATTGTATTTGTACTGCTTTATTTTATTTATCAAAGAGCACTGTTAAAACAAGTTTAAATAATATTTGCATGAACAAAGTTAGATAAGTTAAAAGCTCTATATTTTGAAACTAATAGAAAGTGCATGCTTGTGCAATACTGATCTGTGGGATAGAAAATGGTCAATAAGCTGAGTCTTAAAGTAAACCAAGATCTGTTTTTAAAAAGAAAAGAGAGAAAAACTATAGCAAATTAACGGCTAGATTTGGAGTTTTGACGGTAATGACCCGAAAATCTAACGCCGGCTTTTTTCTGGCCGCACCATAAAAATAACTCTGGTATTGAGAGTCCACATAAAGGCTGCGTTAGGCTCCAAAAAAGGAGCGTAGAACATTTTTAACGCAGCTTCAACTCTCGATACCAGAGTTGCTTACGCAAGCGGCCAGCCTCAAAAACGTGCTCGTGCACGATTCCCCCATAGAAAACAATGGGGCTGTTTGAGCTGAAAAAAAACCTAACACCTGCAAAAAAGCCGCGTTCAGCTCTTAACGCAGCCCCATTGTTTGCTATGCGGAAACACCTCCTAAATCTGCACCTAACACCCTAACATGTACCCAGAGTCTAAACACCCCTAACCTTACACTTATTAACCCCTAATCTGCCGCCCCCGCTATCACTGACACCTGCATTTTATTTTTAACCCCTAATCTGCCGCTCCGTAAACCGCCGCTACTTACATTATCCTTATGTACCCCTAATCTGCTGCCCCTAACACTGCCGACACCTATATTATATTTATTAACCCCTAATCTGCCGCCCACAACGTCGCCCCCACCTGCCTACACTTATTAACCCTTAATCTGCCGAGCGGACCGCACCGCTACTATAATAAAGTTATTAACCCCTAATCCGCCTCACTAACCCTATAATAAATAGTATTAACCCCTAATCTGCCCTCCCTAACATCGCCGACACCTAACTTCAATTATTAACCCCTAATCTGACGACCGGAGCTCACCGCTATTCTAATAAATGTATTAACCCCTAAAGCTAAGTCTAACCCTAACACTAACACCCCCCTAAATTAAATATAATTTTAATCTAACGAAATTAATTAACTCTTATTAAATAAATTATTCCTATTTAAAGCTAAATACTTACCTGTAAAATAAATCCAAATATAGCTACAATATAAATTATAATTATATTATAGCTATTTTAGGATTAATATTTATTTTACAGGCAACTTTGTAATTATTTTAACCAGGTACAATAGCTATTAAATAGTTAAGAACTATTTAATAGCTACCTAGTTAAAATAATTACAAAATTACCTGTAAAATAAATCCTAACCTAAGTTACAATTAAACCTAACACTATACTATCATTAAATTAATTAAATAAAATATCTACAATTACCTACAATTAAACCTAACACTACACTATCAATACATTAATTAAATACAATATCTACAAATAACTACAATGAAATAAACTAACTAAAGTACAAAAAATAAAAAAGAACTAAGTTACAAAAAATAAAAAAATATTTACAAACATAAGAAAAATATTACAACAATTTTAAACTAATTACACCTACTCTAAGCCCCCTAATAAAATAACAAAGACCCCCAAAATAAAAAATGTCCTACCCTATTCTAAATTACTAAAATTCAAAGCTCTTTTACCTTACCAGCCCTGAACAGGGCCCTTTGCGGGGCATGCCCCAAGAAGTTCAGCTCTTTTGCCTGTAAAAAAAACATACAATACCCCCCCCCCCAACATTACAACCCACCACCCACATACCCCTAATCTAACCCAAACCCCCCTTAAATAAACCTAACACTAAGCCCCTGAAGATCATCCTACCTTGTCTTCACCTCACCAGGTATCACCGATCCGTCCTGGCTCCAAAATCTTCATCCAACCCAAGCGGGGGCTGGCGATCCATCATCCGGTGGCTGAAGAGGTCCAGAAGAGGCTCCAAAGTCTTCATCCTATCCGGGAAGAAGAGTAGATCTGGACCGGCAACCATCATCTTCCAAGCGGCATCTTCTATCTTCATCCGATGAGGACCGGCTCCATCCTGAAGACCTCCGACGCGGACCCATCTTCATCCGGCGACGTCCAACTGAAGAATGAAGGTTCCTTTAAGGGACGTCATCCAAGATGGCATCCCTCGAATTCCGATTGGCTGATAGGATTCTATCAGCCAATTGGAATTAAGGTAGGAATATTCTGATTGGCTGATGGAATCAGCCAATCAGAATCAAGTTCAATCCGATTGGCTGATCCAATCAGCCAATCAGATTGAGCTCGCATTCTATTGGCTGATCGGAACAGCCAATAGAATGCGAGCTCAATCTGATTGGCTGATTGGATCAATAGTGAAAAAGGGTGTGTGTACAAGCGCTAAGGTAATCCCCAAGCTGTATCCAGACAGAGATCCTAACCAACCTCCAAAAAATATGCACAAGTAGTAAGAAGTGAATACAGCGCCAACAAGAGGCCAAGGGATAAATATACTCACAGAGAGATAAAAGAAGATTATTTAATGAACCATGTTAAAAAGCATCAGTAATAAAAGACTATATATAAAAAATGTAAAAAGCACATATAAATAAAATTACAAATACAGGAATATCTTACAGAAGCGGCTCAAAGGGCCAAAGCTGATAATTACAATAAAAACAGAGGTAATAACAGGTGATCAGTGTGAGTGGTACACTAGAATAAGAGTGTATACTAATAAATCAGAATTAGCCTAAGTACAACTGTAGCAAGTGCATCAAGCTAAAAACTAATAAACAATAATACAAACAATAGTGTTCAAAATTAGTGTTACAAAAATAGTGTTCCAAAAAATAGAAAAATGCACTGCAGTGCAAAAAAAGGGGGGGTAGCAAAATAATTGTATAGATACAATCAAATAGTGAGTGAGTGCAAATGGATATAAAAATGCTAGCTACTTAATCCACTGAGGTTAAGATATAATTAAATAAAATACACAATATGCAATAACATAAAAAATAAAATACACAATATGCAATAACATAAAAAATAAAATATAAAATATAATCCAAAAAAGTGTTCAAAAAGTTGATCAACAAATGTTAGTGAAGAACAAAAATAAGTCAATCAAAACTAAAAAATGGAAAAAATGGGTGATGAAAAGCAAGGTGAAAGTGAGGAAATTGATTCCTTCCAATGTTAGTTACTTTAACAGATCCAAATTCCTGAGTGTGGTTGCTGAAGTAGCTGATTGGATCCTAGCACCTGTCAGCTGCTCCTATGGTATCCTAAAAAGTGTCCCTGTAAAAAAAGAAATTCACAACATAGTGTATCCAATATGAGAATGAAGTAAAGATTAAAGTAATGCTTACCAATATTTCAACGCGTTTCTGCCCTCAAAAAAGGGGCTTTCTCAAGACTAGAATATTGGTAATGGCAGCTGGCCTTATATACAGTTTAGAAGTAGCCTATATGGTAGTTTAATTGATTAATTGTATTGTTTGGGCGCGAAATCCATCCACTTCCTGTGTAACATCTAAAAGATTCCCCCATAAAGTGTAGCATCACTTCCTGTGTAACATCTAAAAGATTCCCCTCCACTTCCTGTGTAACATCTAAAAGATTCCCCCATAAAGTGTAGCATCACTTCCTGTGTAACATCTAAAAGATTCCCCTCCACTTCCTGTGTAACATCTAAAAGATTCCCCCATAAAGTGTAGTATCACTTCCTGTGTAACATCTAAAAGATTCCCCTCCACTTCCTGTGTAACATCTAAAAGATTCCCCCAAAAAGTGTAGCATCACTTCCTGTGTAACATCTAAAAGATTCCCCCATATGGCAAACCGGAAGTATATAAATTTTCCCGGATTAATTTTATACATATCTAAATATATAGGTCATTCAAAAGGCATGTATATGGCCTTAGATTTATCCAGTTGTTTCTTTCTCAATTGCCGGTATCTTTGTTTTGGCTTACCAGTTTCAAGCCCAATATCGGAGCTACCCGGTAGTGACGTAACCGTTGACGTCACTTCCGGTCCGGCGATATTACATAGACAAGCCGCTAGCAACATTAGCATGCTGTACAATGCTAATATATGCGGCTGTCAGTTACGCCTCCCATCTAGTATATTAAATCCTTAGAGAGCCCTGGGGATAAAGATGTCAGAACAATGCCCACCAATGTGTCAATAAAGGGGATAAGTGTCAAGGCACTATTGGCCCCCAAACGTTATAACGATAGATAAAGGCTATGTAATCACAAACATTCAGATTTACAAAAAACTAACACATATTTTATGTCAGTGGGACAAAGGAAACAATAAAAACAATAACGGCAAGTATTTTTGGAAATTAAATAACGGTTTTGTTATCTAGTATCACACTGATCACCTGTTATTACCTCTGTTTTTATTGTAATTATCAGCTTTGGCCCTTTGAGCCGCTTCTGTAAGATATTCCTGTATTTGTAATTTTATTTATATGTGCTTTTTACATTTTTTATATATAGTCTTTTATTACTGATGCTTTTTAACATGGTTCATTAAATAATCTTCTTTTATCTCTCTGTGAGTATATTTATCCCTTGGCCTCTTGTTGGCGCTGTATTCACTTCTTACTACTCGTGGCTGATTGGATCAGCCAATCAGATTGAACTTGATTCTGATTGGCTGATTCCATCAGCCAATCAGAATATTCCTACCTTAATTCCGATTGGCTGCTAGAATCCTATCAGCCAATCGGAATTCGAGGGACGCCATCTTGGATGACGTCCCTTAAAGGAACCTTCATTCTTCAGTTGGACGTCGCCGGATGAAGATGGGTCCGCGTCGGAGGTCTTCAGGATGGAGCTGGTCCTCATCGGATGAAGATAGAAGATGCCGCTTGGAAGAAGATGGTTGCCGGTCCGGATCTACTCTTCTTCCCGGATAGGATGAAGACTTTGGAGCCTCTTCTGGACCTCTTCAGCCACCGGATGATGGATCGCCAGCCCCTGCTTGGGTTGGATGAAGATTTTGGAGCCAGGACGGATCGGTGATACCTGGTGAGGTGAAGACAAGGTAGGATGATCTTCAGGGGCTTAGTGTTAGGTTTATTTAAGGGGGGTTTGGGTTAGATTAGGGGTATGTGGGTGGTGGGTTGTAATGTTGGGGGGGGGTATTGTATGTTTTTTTTACAGGCAAAAGAGCTGAACTTCTTGGGGCATGCCCCGCAAAAGGCCCTGTTCAGGGCTGGTAAGGTAAAAGAGCTTTGAACTTTAGTAATTTAGAATAGGGTAGGGCATTTTGTTATTTTGGGGGTCTTTGTTATTTTATTAGGGGGCTTAGAGTAGGTGTAATTAGTTTAAAATTGTTGTAATATTTTTCTTATGTTTGTAAATATTTTTTTATTTTTTGTAACTTAGTTCTTTTTTATTTTTTGTACTTTAGTTAGTTTATTTCATTTTAGTTATTTGTACATATTGTATTTAATTAATTTATTGATAGTGTAGTGTTAGGTTTAATTGTAGGTAATTGTAGGTATTTTATTTAATTAATTTAATGATAGTATAGTGTTAGGTTTAATTGTAACTAAGGTTAGGATTTATTTTACAGGTAATTTTGTAATTATTTTAACTAGGTAACTATTAAATATTTCTTAACTATTTAATAGCTATTGTACCTGGTTAAAATAATTACAAAGTTGCCTGTAAAATAAATATTAATCCTAAAATAGCTACAATGTAATTATAATTTATATTGTAGCTATATTAGGATTTATTTTACAGGTAAGTATTTAGCTTTAAATAGGAATAATTTATTTAATAAGAGTTAATTAATTTCGTTAGATTCAAATTATATTTAATTTAGGGGGGTGTTAGTGTTAGGGTTAGACTTAGCTTTAGGGGTTAATCCATTTATTAGAATAGCGGTGAGCTCGGGGTCGGCAGATTAGGGGTTAATAATTGAAGTTAGGTGTCGGCGATGTTACGGAGGGCAGATTAGGGGTTAATACTATTTATTATAGGGTTAGTGAGGCGGATTAGGGGTTAATAACTTTATTATAGTAGCGGTGCGGTCCGCTCGGCAGATTAGGGGTTAATAAGTGTAGGCAGGTGGAGGCGACGTTGTGGGGGGCAGATTAGGGGTTAATACATATAATACAGGGGTCGGCGGTGTTAGGGGCAGCAGATTAGGGGTACATAGGGATAACTTAGCTGGCGGCGCTTTGCGGTCGGCAGATTAGGGGTTAAAAAAATTTAATCGAGTGGTGGCGATGTGGGGGGACCTCGGTTTAGGGGTACATAGGTAGTTTATGGGTGTTAGTGTACTTTAGAGCACAGTAGTTAAGAGCTTTATAAACCGGCGTTAGCCCAGAAAGCTCTTAACTACTGACTTTTTTCCTGCGGCTGGAGTCAGACACGACTCTAAATACCGGAGTTAGAAAGATCCCATTGAAAAGATAGGATACGCAATTTACGTAAGGGGATCTGCGGTATGGAAAAGTCGCGGCTGAAAAGTGAGCGTTAGACCCATTTTTGAGTGACTCCAAATACCGGAGGTAGCCTAAAACCAGCGTTAGGAGCCTCTAACGCTGGTTTTCACGGCTAACGCCAAACTCCAAATCTAGGCCTAAGGCACTTAAACAACCATGATATGTGCAGTTAACGGTAATATAATATTGACTTTTTTATACATCTAATTTAAAAGTGCGATTAGAGCAATTTTAACTTTTAAATAAACAAAAAAGTTGTGTTTATTAATGGAACATAAACGTTCAATAAGGAAATATTCTAATGCACTAGAGCATTTTTATTGCCTTGTTGCTTGCATATAGCTTGTATTAAACACATAGTTAAAACCAACATCAGAGCAACCATGCTTTTCTGCTGTAGTGTTAAATTCGACAGGAGATTGGTGAATATGCTCATATGATGCTTGTGAATGCCCCTTTTTTATGTAGTTGTGATTACAACCATTTTCATTGTTTATCAGCAGCACTTTACTCATTTTCACATTGGTGAAAATTAGCTTTATATTTAGCACAATCCAAATTCTCAATATTTAACAACACATTTAAAAGGTCTTGATAAACCCCAGACAGCACTTTTCAAATTATCACAGAGTACCCTAAAACATTTGTGAATGGAGCATTTATTTTGCACATGGTAAAAACACTGAAATTCCCCACCACTGCTTTAGAAAACAAATGGAAGCAACATCACTAAAAACATACAAACACTATCAGCTCAATCAATTAAAGTAAAAAAACAAAACTATCACCTTTACACTAATAACAATCAGTGAAATCAATAACCCAACAAACGCACATGCTCATTATACTGATGCCCCTATTGATATTCCTTAAAAGAACATGTACATATATATGGTTTTGGAACATCGGAGGTTAAATACACAAACAGCACCTTTTAGCATCACTACACGCTATTAAAATGGCCATTTGGTTTTTGGATTTCAGTATTAGGAGATTAATGACAAAAATAACAATTTTGTATTGTTTTCAAGAAGTTAAAATATCCAACTTCAAGGGTATTTCCTGCAGAAGCATTCCATGATTGTGACCACTAGGATAACACACTGACAGTACTGGCCAATGTGCAGGCATTGTTAGCTGCTGAAAACAAGTGCAAGAATGTGATCAACCACATAGATATATCTAAGCAAAAGTGAGATAAGAACATTCTCTCACATCTTTGCTTCAGCTGCTCTGCCATCTATTTCAGTGATTTGCAACCTTTTTTTTTGCCGTGACACACTTTTTTACATTAAAAAATCCTGTGGTACACCACCATCCCAAAATTTTACAAAATCACACATTGTAGCCTAATACAGGATATATATACAGTATGTGTATATATATATATATATATATATATATATATATATACACACTGTACTGTGCCATGCCTCCTACAAACTATACATGACATATTGACATTCATTCACAAACAATCATAATGATTGTCAGTCTGCCGCGGCACACCTGAGGATCGCTCACGGCACACTAGTGTGCCACGGCACACTGGTTGGAAAACACTGATCTATTTGATGGCTGTGCAAACCTTCAGACAAAAGCAGGGATAGGGACAGACAAAGGCTGTGGCGGACATTTTCCAAAGTACAGACCTTAGTGAAGGACACCAAGGTACATTTGAAATTAAAAAAACATTATTTTATAGTGCTGGATGTTATTATACTGATGCAGATACCACTGATTCTATAACCAGCCCTCCTCTGGCTATACCCATGTGCCAGTATCACTACTGTGTCATTATATAGTGCTGGTTGTTATTATACTGATGCAGATACCACTTATTCTATAACCAGCCCTTATCTGGCTACACCCATGGGCCAGTGTCACTACTGTGCCATTATATAGTGCTGGGTGTTATTATACTGATGCAGATACCACTGATCCTGTAACCAGCCCTCCTCTGGCTATACCCATGAGCCAGTGTCACTACTGTGCCATTATATAGTGCTGGGTGTTATTATACTGATGCAGACACCACTGACCCTATAACCAGCCCTCCTCTAGCTATACCCATGTGCCAGTGTCACTACTGTGTCATTATATAGTGCTGGGTGTTATTATACTGATGCAGATACCACTGATCCTATAACCAGCCCTTATCTGGCTATACCCATGGGCCAGTGTCACTACTGTGCCATTATATAGTGCTGGGTGTTATTATACTGATGCAGATACCACTGATCCTATAACCAGCCCTTATCTGGCTATACCCATGGGCCAGTGTCACTACTGTGCCATTATATAGTGCTGGGTGTTATTATACTGATGCAGATACTACTGATCCTATAACCGGCCCTCCTCTGGCTATACCCATGTGCCAGTGTAGCTACTGTGTCATTATGTAGCGCTAGGTGTTATTCTACGGATGCAGATACCACTGACCCTATAACCAGCCCTCCTCTGGCTATACCCATGAGCCAGTGTCCCTACTGTGTCATTATATAGCACTGGGTGTTATTATACCGATGCAGATACCACTGATCCTATAACCGGCCCTCCTCTGGCTATACCCATGTGCCAGTGTCACTACTGTGTCATTATATAGTGCTGGATGTTATTATACTGATGCAGATACCACTGATCCTATAACCGACCCTCCTTTGGCTATACACATGTGTCAGTGTCACTACTGAGTCATTATATAGTGCTGGGTGTTATTATACTGATGCAGATACCACTGATCCTATAACCAGCCCTTATCTGGCTATACCCATGGGCCAGTGTCACTACTGTGCCATTATATAGTGCTGGGTGTTATTATACTGATGCAGATACTACTGATCCTATAACCGGCCCTCCTCTGGCTATACCCATGTGCCAGTGTAGCTACTGTGTCATTATATAGCGCTGGGTGTTATTCTACGGATGCAGATACCACTGACCCTATAACCAGCCCTCCTCTGGCTATACCCATGAGCCAGTGTCACTACTGTGTCATTATATAGCGCTGGGTGTTATTATACTGATGCAGATACCACTGATCCTATAACGGCCCTCCTCTGGCTATACCCATGTGCCAGTGTCACTACTGTGTCATTATATAGTGCTAGATGTTATTATACTGATGCAGATACCACTGATCCTATAACCGACCCTCCTTTGGCTATACACATGTGTCAGTGTCACTACTGTGTCATTATATAGTGCTGGGTGTTATTATACTGATGCAGATACCACTGATCCTATAACCAGCTGTCCATTGTCTGTTCCTTTTAAGGACATTTTGACCTTACTACTGATTATTTACATCTTTCTACAGAGTTTAAGACTAATGAGACCTTTCCGGAAGTCACCTAATCCACCATTTAACCTTTAAATTATTGTTTAGGCAGTTCAGGGCCCTTCCTTTCTGCCACTGCATGCTGTTGTCATCATTTAGTTGGCATCTTCCTTTACAAAAAGATAATCAGAACTCCATATTTTGTTTACTAAATCTCCTTTTTTTACAAAACTGTAGTCTACCTCATTACTTGTCAGGTCAATGTAAACAAGTGCCCTTGTCTGACTATACCCATGAGCCATTGTCACTACTGTGTCATTATATAGTGCTGGGTGTTATTTTACTGATGCAGATACCACTGACCCTATAACCAGCACTTGTCTGACTATACGCATGTGCCAGTGTCACTACTGTGTCTTTGTATAGAGCTGGGTGTTATTATGCAGATACACACCCAGTATTTCACTCAGGCTTTATTTATTCCATAACTTATCACCCAATATCGCTAGCTGTCTCTTGACAAGCCACTAACTTTATTCACACTACATATTTTTTTTTATTCCTATTATTTAAAGGGACAGTCTAGGGCAAAATAAACTTTCATGATTCAGATAGAGCATGTAATTTTAAACAGTTTTCCCATTTACTTTTATCACCAATTTTGCTTTTTTCTCTTGGTATTCTTAGTTGAAAGTTTAACCTAGGAGGTTCATATGCTAATTTCTTAGACCTTGAAGGCCACCTCTTTTCAGAATGCATTTTAACAGTTTTTCACCACTAGAGGGTGTTAGTTCACGTATTTCATATAGATAACACTGTGCTCGTGCACGTGAAGTTATCTGGGAGCAGGCACTGATTGGCAAAACTGCAAGTCTGTCAAAAGAACTGAAATAAGGGGGCAGTTTGCAGAGGCTTAGATACAAGATAATCACAGAGGTTAAAAAGTATATTATTATAACTGTGTTAGTTATGCAAAACTGGGGAATGGGTAATAAAGGGATTATCTATCTTTTAAAACAATAAAAATTCTGGTGTAGACTGTCCCTTTAATCAGAAAGAAAATATATACTAAGGTTGTGGCAGACACTGCAAGGGCTAGTCACGGACACCATTTCCCATGTATGGACACCTTGCCTATCCTTGGACAAAAGCAAAAAAGCTGAAACAGAGATGCAGAATTGTGCTCTGCTTTCTGTGTATGGGGTGGGCAGGACAACATCTGATTGACTGTACCTCTAACCAATAGCTTACTTGCCATTTTACTCAACTTTACACACCAGCTTTATAATCAAAATACTGCAGTATTCAGTATAAATTTGATAAAGAGTAGACATTTACTGTTAACAATGAAAAAAAGACATGAAACAGGCCGAACTTGGCTCGAGAACATGATTCTTCTACAGTTACATCTGAAAAGATTATGGTAAGCGGCTTATCAAGGGGTTTAGTTAAAAAGAAAACCTGTAAAAAGCCATGATTTTACACACACAGCAATGATGATGAAATAAAATAGAGTTAATCAAAAACATTTTTTACCCCTTTTTATATCAAGACCACAAACATATATCCACGCACATGGAAACATAAGCAATAGACTTTAGTTTATAACATAACAAATATAATGAAAGTGCAGTTGTACTGCAGCTTACAGTGAAACACTCACACAATGGGCCCAATTTATGAAGCTGCAAAAGTAGGTTTTAAATCTGTGATGTGCAGGCAACTTAAAGGGGAGAGTCAAGTCAAAATGAAACTTTCATGATTCAGATTGGGCATGCAATGTTAATCAACTTTCCAATTTACTTTTATCATCAAATTTGCTTTGTTTTCTTTGCATTATTTGTAGACAACTAAACCTAGGTAGGCTCATATGCTAATTTCTAAGGCTTTGAACTGCCTCTAATGTTAGTGCATTTTGAAGGTTTTTGATAGTTAGACACAGTTAATTCATATGTGTTATATAAATAACATTGTGCTCACTCCCGTTGAGTTATTTAAGAGTCAGCACTGATTGGCTAAAATGCAAGTCTGTCAAAAGAACTGAAATAGCGGGGTAGCCTGCAGATGCTTAGATACAAGGTAATCACAGAGCTAAAAAGTATATTAATATAACAGTGTTGGTAATGTAAAACTGGGAAATGGCCTCTGGTTAATTTTATAAGCACTAATTGCTACCGACAGCTCGCCATAGCAATAACCAGCCACTTGCAATGGCTGGTTATTTATTATGCACCCACTAAACGGAAAAGTTGCCCGTTTGCGCACAATAAATTAACGCTCCACTTGTAATCTAGCCCTAAATGGGAAATATATTGGTGTGGGATTGCAACACAACATTAAAGGGTTAGGTGAATAATATGATGGAGCTATAGAGCACCCCTTCCACTAAATAACTGTAACTTATTACATAAAGCAAAACCTTTTTTCTCTTTCAGATGCAACAAGAAAGACATATCTGTAATGTCCCTTTAAACTTTGGAATTTTATAATGCTATATTACTATTTCATCTTGCTTCATATCTCATAATTAAAGTGTTTCCCATTTGGCCATTGTTTGCTAATCTTTTTATTGTTTGGGTTTATTATTATCTTTTCCAAGTATATTGTCCATTTACATTCATTACCTTTTTGTTTGCTAAATGATCTTTTCTTATTTTTACACAAATTATTCAGATATAAAATAAAGTCAATGTATCTGTTTAAAGCCAAATTTATCCATATACCTCCTCCATTCTTGAAAGCGAGGTAAGGGAATCTCCAGACGTTGCCTAGTCCTACTGCATAACCAATCATGGAAAGAAGATAGTCTGATTTTCTGGACCAGTTGCCACGCTCAATATTCTCATCACTGGAACTGGCGTTAGCACCCTAAGATGAGATATTTGAGTATTCAAAAGGAGCACAGGAAATTATATAACAATATTAACAATATATAACAAAGCAGTCAATGTTTAGATATTTATTTAAATTTGTGACATTATTGTGACAACATTATTTATCCCTCTATCCCTGCTATGTAATGAGAGCATTCTGCTTGATTTCTGAGTTTGATCAAATAAAATGGGCATCCTACGGCATAAAACACATGATCTAATATGCTAGACATATAAAAATCTGCTTTAGTAACCAAAGACAGAGAATTTAATACATAGGTGAAGTCTGGCTTGCACGCAGAAAACTATTGGTAAGCCAATAATTAGCGGCAGTAGCACATGCCCACCAATGGTCAGTGGTTTTCTGCTCAGGAGCTACAATGCTTGTGGCCCTCAAATGGGATTTTACCTATGTGCTTAACACTTTTGCAGTGATTAAATAAATAGGGTTGCTCACAATTTCGTGCTTGTTTTCAGTAAATAATGATTTCTGAACTTCAGACAGAATGTTTGTCCAGTTATCACAATCCTGAAATGCTTCTGCCATTAATATCCCTGAAGCTCAAAATCGTTATCTCAAGAAAAAAAATCTGCCTCATTAAAGTGAAGGTAAACTTTCATGAATGAGTGCCTGGTTTTTAAAAATACTGTAATATTAAAAACAGGGGCACTTTCATTCATGAAAGTTTACATTTCAGCGGTTTTGTTAAAATACTTACCTTTTCTTCTTGCAAGCCGGAGCAGCGATTCCCCCACCCGCAGCTCGTCTCTTCTTAAGTCACGGCTTCCTCCAATCACGGTGTGGCCTCAGGCAATGTTTGCTCTGGGGGGGAAGCCATGATTGGATGAAGCCGGATTCATCATTGCTGACATAAGACGGCATTCTTGCACTTTTTTGTAGCTAGAGCACCGATTGGAGAACAGTTCCAACTGTTAGCTCAGAAATAAATAGGAGTTTTGAAGTGGGTGGTTGGAGCGTGTGGTATTAGAACGGCACAGCTAGATTAAAACGTAAATCACAGCGCATCTTCATTAGAAGTAATCAATTTAACTCCCTGTAAAATATTGCTTAGATTCTGGACCTGATTTTAAAACTTAACATTTACCACCCTCGTCCCTTTGTTACCACTATTAGATCCCCTTAATAAATGTTTATTTTAGAAATAGATCAATCACAATGACTATAAAGTTGCAAGAAAAATTCAGCAGCAAGTGAGCTGATTAAAAAGAAAAAAGTCCCCTTTTTAACTCAGTTGTCTGAGGTTTATTAAGTCCTTTCAGCTGTTGAATTTAATAACTGGAAAAAAAAATGTTCGTTCATGATCCAGATAAAGCATAACATTTTAAACAACTTTCCATAGTACTTCTGTTATCAAATGTGCTTCAGTCTCTTGGTTTCCTTTGCTGAAGGAGCAGCAATGCATTACTGGGAGCTAGCTGAATAAATTGGATGAACCAATGACAAGAGGAACATATGTGCAGTCATAAATCAGCAGCTAGCTCCCAGTAGTGCATTGCCGCTACTCACCCTACCTAGGTATGGTCATATAAGTAAAATGGAAAGCTGTTTAAAATTACTTGCTCTTTCTAAATTATGAGAGAGAAAAAAAAATTGGGTTTCATGTTCCATTAAAGAAAACATTATATGCTGTAACTTAAGAACATGCAGGTTTCGCATTAGAATGCCTATTAAAAGGGACATTGTACACTATATTTTTATTTGCATAAATGTTTTGCAGATGATCTATTTATATAGCCCATCTAGTAGTGGGGTTTTTTTACAAAAAATATAGTTTTGCTTATTTTTTAATAACATTGTGCTGATTTTCAGACTCCTAACCAAGCCCCACAGTGTCAGATGTATACATGCGTTTACAAACTCCTGCAGGCTCCTGTTTATTCTATCTGTCTTTTCATATGCAGGTGAAGGGGGGGGAGTCTGTTTTTCTTTCCTTTTTTCCCCCAGCACCTTTCTCTGGGTATCCCAACATAATCTCATCAACAGTGCTAAACTGGGAGCTTCTAAGTAAGTTTTTAAAAGGTTTTATTCTGTTTTTTATAGATCAGCATCTTCTTTATAGTAGTGTCTATTACATGCAGTTATATGAAAATTGGTGTACACTGTCCCTTTAAGGTGGCCACAAATAATAAACTGAATAAAAACAGAATTGCTATTAAAGTTATGAAAATAAACAGGAATACAATTCAATATTATTATTTAAACAAAGATGAAGACCTCTTTTCAGTCAAATCTAAAACTGTATATATAATATTAAATATACTCTTCTCACATTTCCAAAAAGAGAGTTAATTATTAAACCATAATGAGCCAAGGGCATTAACCAACTGTGAGAAATTATTAGCAAAACCTGACACAATGTAAATGTATGCACACCTTAAGGTAGTTTTTACCACGTATAAAGTAAAATGCAAGCATGTGGGTTTAAATCATACAAAACTTTAAAGCCTATAAAGTAGCATTTCACTGCAATTATAGAATACAATATAAACAAATGATATTCAAATTATAGTGACATTAAAGCAACATTCAAATAAAATATTTGCAATTTCAGTTAGTTTATCATATATCTAAAAGATTGTTATTCAAACCTATTACTATTGTTGTTCTCTTTTTTCCCATTACCCACATAACATTAGTGGTACAGCTTTTTATCTTTCTGATCAAATGAAATTTATAGGAAGGTTCAGAGTTTTAATTCTCCTATTAAAAGGTCAATTTTTAAAATGACTATTTTTGTTTATATGTTGAATCAAAAAACAATATGCAATGGTACATGAAGCAACAAGGTATATTTTAGTTTTATGAAAATGTACTTAGAGGGACAGTCTAGTCCAAAATAAACTTTCATGATTCAGATAGAGAATGTAATTTTAAACAATTTTCCAATTTACTTTTATCACCAATTTGGCTTTGTTCTCTTGGTCTTCTTAGTTGAAAGCTAAACCTAGGAGGTTCATATTCAAATTTCTAAGCTTTTGAAGACCGCCTCTTCTCTCAGGGCATTTTGACAGTTTTTCACCACTAGAGGGTGTTAGTTCACGTTTATCATATAGATAACACTGTGCTCAAGCACGTGGGCTTCCAGTGAGCAAGTTCTGATTGGCCAAAATGGATGTCTGTCAAAAGAACTGAAATAAAGGGGCAGTTTGCAGAGGCTTAGATACAAGGTAATCACAGAGGTAAAAAGTATATTAATATAACAGTGTTGGTTATGCAAAACTAGGGAATGGGTAATAAAGGGATCATCTCTCTTTTCAAACAATAAAAATTCTGGTGTAGACTGTCCCTTTAAAGTTAAACGTAAAGAGATATAAAAATGCAGTCAGGAATACTGCTTGCATATGCTCTGCTGCTTGCATATAACTAAGGGGCCGATTTATTATGCTGCGAATGCAGCAGTTTCCGTGCGAGCCTTCAAGTTTGTCGGAAACATAAGTTAAAAAGCAGCGGTCATAAGAGGACTGCTCCTTAACTCGTCCACCACCTCTGAGGCGGTGGAGAGAAATCAGCTCGATCAGATACGATCGGGTTGATAGACACCCCCTGCTAGCGACCGATTGGCCACGAATGTGCAGGGGGCGGTATTGCACAAGCATTTCACAAGCGTATGCTGTCGGCATTTATCGATGTCGGGTGGATATCACAACACAAAGTAGTTAAATACATAGTTATAGTAAACTCCGGGGCAGCAATGAACTTCCAATCTAGTAAGCCAGTAGGGAGTATATGTGCATAGAAACAAAACTCTGGCATTGCTGCTCCATGGGTGATTTTAACTATGAATTTAACCCATTTGAGGGGGTAAACAGTTATTTGCAATCACAAGCGCAATAAGAAAATACTATAATGCATTTGAGAATGTTCCTATTGCACTTTTATGTTCATGGGAGTCTAAAGGTGAATGGCAAAAGAAAGCAAATGCCCGTCTGGAATTTTGCTCTTTATAAACAAATATAAGCACCCTCTTGACTAACTCTTTTGATGTCAATGAGCCTTCATATTGCAATGATGTGTAGCATATGTCTACACTGATATGTTCAGGGCATATTTTTTATGTGCCTATACCTACTAGAAAAGTTTCTGTGGATGCCCAGGATTATTTTGCTTTAAAGGGACAGGAAACACCAAAAAATGGAATTCATAATTCGGACATAACATACAATTGTACTTTTATTATCAAATATGCTTCATTCTCTTGTCATCCTTTGCTGAAGGAACAGCATTGAGCTAGCTGAACACATGTTAGACAAACACAAGAGACAAATGTATGCAAGCACCAATCACCAGCTAGTTCCCACTAGTGTTGGATATGTGCATATTTATTTTCAACAATAGATACAAAGAAAACAAATCACAAAGAAGTGATTTTAAAAGTGTCTTAAAATTGCATTTTCTATCTAATTCCTGTGCATTCCACCATGCATGACAAATTGCTTTTTTTTTTTTTTTTAACATTGTTAACCACATTCATTAATGCTAGCTTGCCTATGTTAAAGGGTAAACCATTGGGGTATGTGCAAGGCTCATAATGCATGTAGTAAGTTTGAATACATATTATTTGTTTGCATGCACCATCTAGCACAATTAAATGAATTGTATTTCATTAATTACTGTCAAGTTCACAAGGAAGAGTTTTTAATACAAGATTGCTAAAATATTTCCATTAAAACTGTCAGCTGAGCCGTCTGGACTGTAAAAAAAAAAATCAAGCTCAAAAACGACTGAGCCGTGGTGGCACAGGCATTAAGGGAGCTGGGCTTATTTTGCACTTTATCAGCTTCTGAGGCAATTTTCCATATAGGTATGCAGAGGTTTTCCAAACAGGCCAAAAATCTATCTGTATAACAAGGGTTAAGTTACGAGTGGTGCACTAACTGTTGTGCTTGAGCGAAAAGGGTTTTATAGCACCTCTTTGCGTGCGTCGAAAGTGGCACGCATATTACTGGTTAAAATTAATGTGTTCACTTAAGCACAATTGAATTTAATGCAAGTCAGGATGGGGGTTAACTGTTACACTCGACTAAAAAGCTGCACAAAACACATCAAAACTATATTTAAATGTACAGTTACAATAACACTAATAAAATTATTTTACAAAATTGCATATAAAAGTTATATGAGTTAAAAGATATGAGGTCTTACGTGTTAGGGGGGGGGGAAAGGGGCTACAAAAGGGTTTTAACATAGAGATACATACATATACATGTCTAAATATGTATATGTACAGTATGTATATATATATATATATATATATATATGTATATATGTATATATGGGTGAACACATGTATTTATATGTGTATATATGTATTTAATGACATATATACAAATCTAAACGCATAAAAATATATGTGTACACATAAAGGCATATATATACGTGCAATGGAGCCCTTCGCATTCAAGTAGCCAAAAACATGAAAAATCATATTTATACAATATTTATATTTAATAAAGTGTTCAACTGTGTATGTACTGTAGATATTTCACATTCAATTGTTCTTCACATAGGGGAATATGTTCTAAGTATTTTAAAATAGATATTCCTATATATATATATATATATATATATATATATATATATATATATATATATATATATATATATCTGTATATAGATATATACAGTATCCTTTATGATAAAAGGCCAAGTATGTTTGTCCGAAGCTATTATGCGCAGTAGAGACTACGAAAGGACAAATATACCTGGCCTTTACCCGCAGCGCAAGACAGCTTCAGGAAGCTCCAGCACTCTCAGTTGTTATGTTACAGCCGAGAGCTGGAGCTCCTGAAGCTTCAGGCATCTGCCGCATATAGAGCCGGAGCGCAATTGGTGCTCAATCTCCATTTGAGGGCAGATGTCTGATTGTTACAGACGGTAACACTGTGTGTGTCACCGTCTGTAACGATCTTCTGATGGTGCCGGCGGGAGGTGTGGGCGGGAGGTGGGTGGCTCAGTAGCGGAGGGGGGGAGGGATTGGTAGGGCCCTACTCTACAGAAAAAAAAGGGACAGGGAGGGATGGGGAAGCTACACTACAGAAAAGGGGTTGCTACAAAAAAAGGGACAGGGAGGGATGGGGAAGCTACACTACAGAAAAGGGGTTGCTACAAAAAAAAGGGACAGGGAGGGATGGGGAAGCTACACTACAGAAAAGGGGTTGCTACAAAAAAAAAGGGACAGGGAGGGAAGGGGCAGCTACACTACATAAAAGGGGTTGCTACATAAAAAAGGGACAGGGAGGGATGGGGATGGGGAAGCTACACTACAGAAAAGGGGTTGCTACAAAAAAAGGGACAGGGAGGGATGGGGCAGCTACACTGCAGAAAAGGGGTTGTTACAGAAAAAAAGGGACAGGGAGGGATGGGGAAGCTACACTACAGAAAAGGGGTTGCTACAGAAAAAAAAGGGACAGGGAGGGATGGGACAACTACACTACAGAAAAAGGGTTTGGGTGTGTGGGGGGTACTAAATGTTGCTCGCAGGAGGGGAAGAGGTGGTGGGACCACTACACTTCAGAAAAAAAGGGATTTATAGGTACTGGCAGACAGCTGCCAGTACCTAAGATGGCAGCAATAGTTAGAGGGGGGATGGTTACAGAGTTTTTTTAAGGGGGGATCATGGAGGTTGAAGGGTTAGGTGGATCCTACACTGCAGAAAAATAAAGATAGAGTGATAGGGATAGAGGGATAGGAATAGAGGAAGAGAGATAGATTGATAGAGGGCTAGATGGATAGAGGGATAGGGAGAGGGATAGTGATAGAGGGATAGGGATAGATTGATAGAGGGATAGGGATAGATGGATAGTGGGATAGGGATAGATGGATAGGGATAGAGGGATATGGATAATGGATAGAGGGATAGGTATATTTATTTACTTAAAAATGTTGCCCCATGTACACGGGCTTTAACACTAGTATATATATAAATATATATATATATATTTATATGTTTTGGTAAAGTCAGAAATCCAGGTAATCCTAGCATTACCCGGGTAATCCTGACATTACCCAGCAGCTATGGGTAAAACCCAATGCAAAATCATACATTGGGCTTTACCCGGGTAATCCTAGGATTACCTAAAGTCTTCTGGATAAAGTCCAAAGTAATCTTAAAGTGCCTGTATAAAGCCCAAAGTCTGAATAAAGTGGATGATCGCTACCTGCTTTGCTTAAGTGCCTACAAAAAAAAGGTACAGGGAGGGATTGGGCAGCTACACTACAGAAAAAGGGTTTGGGTGTGTGGGGGGTACTAAATGTCGCTCGCAGGAGGGGAAGAGGTGGTGGGACCACTACACGTCAGAAAAAAAAGGGATTTATAGGTACTGGCAGACACCTGCCAGTACCTAAGATGGCAGAAATAGTTAGAGGGGGGATGGTTACAGAGTTTTTTTAAGGGGGGATCATGGAGGTTGAAGGGTTAGGTGGATCCTACACTGCAGAAAAATAAAGATAGAGTGATAGGGATAGAGGGATAGGAATAGAGGAAGAGAGATAGATTGATAGAGGGCTAGATGGATAGAGGGATAAAGGGATAGGGATAGGGATAGAGGGATAAGGATAGAGGGATAGGGAGAGGGATAGTGATAGAGGGATAGGGATAGATTGATAGAGGGATAGGGATAGATGGATAGTGGGATAGGGATAGATGGATAGGGATAGAGGGATATGGATAATGGATAAAGGGATAGGTATATTTATTTACTTAAAAATGTTGCCCCATGTACACGGGCTTTAACACTAGTATATATATAAATATATATATATATATATATATATTTATATGTTTTGGTAAAGTCAGAAATCCAGGTAATCCTAGCATTACCCGGGTAATCCTGACATTACCCAGCAGCTATGGGTAAAACCCAATGCAAAATCATACATTGGGCTTTACCCGGGTAATCCTAGGATTACCTAAAGTCTTCTGGATAAAGTCCAAAGTAATCTTAAAGTGCCTGTATAAAGCCCAAAGTCTGATTAAAGTGGATGATCGCTACCTGCTTTGCTTAAGTGCCTATTAAGTGCTTAAGTGCTATAGTTAACTTTTTCAAGCAGGCAATTATCTGTGTTAACACAGGTAGTTTTCAGGGTAGTGCCAATTTGATAGGGGATTTATTTATTTATGTATAAAATATTTTACCAGGAAGGATACATTGAGATTTCTCTCGTTTTCAAGTATGTCCTGGGATCACAAAACATTGCATTGATACAATAGGTACAATAAAATACGAAAACAATAATAATACACATTATATGCAAACATTTAACATAGAACAGGTAGGAAATATATAATCAAACACGACAGGCACATTCTATTTTGAGATATGTAGAGAGGGATCTCTTAAAGGATATTTGGCTTGGGGAAGTTTTTAAAGTGTAAGGAAGGTCGTTCCATAATTGTGGCCAGATGTACTGTAATTCCCCCATCTACACTTTTATTTTTGCCTCCACCTGGGGGGTTCAAGGATGGTGACCCGCCAATACTCTGGCATCCACCCCAAGTAAACCTTGGGGAGTGAGGATAAAAAGGGGGGCTTCGACCCCCTTAAACCCCCCCAGACAGAGGCTAAAAAGAATGTGAAGATGGGGGAAATACAGTGCATCAGGCTGTTGGTGTAACAAAACATGCTACAAAACAAACATATGAAAAATAAAAATGTTTAATTTAATTTTGGTGTAACATAACATGGTACAAAACATATTAAAAATAAAAATGTTTAATTTCCTTAAAAAGTTTTAATTTCCTGTTGGTGTTTTTTTCCTAGCCTTACCCAGGTAAAGCCCAATGTATAATTTTATTAGCTTTAGCCAGATGTTTAAATTCCTGTTGGTGTGTAAAATGTTTAAAGGGACAGTCAAGTCCAAAAAACTTTCATGAGTGTAATTTTTAACAACTTTCCAATTTACTTTTATCACCAATTTTTCTTTGTTCTCTTGGTATTCTTAGTTGAAAGCTAAACCTAGGAGGTTCATATGCTAATTTCTTAGACCTTGAAGACTGCCTCTAATCTGATTGCATTTTGACCACTAGAGGGCATTAGTTCATGTGTTTCATATAGATAACATTAAGCTCATGCACGTGAAGTTACCCTGGAGTAAGCACTGATTGGCTAAAATGCAAGTCTGTCAAAAGAACTGAAATAAGGGGGCAGTTTGCAGAAGCATAGATACAAGTTAATCACAGAGGTAAAAAGTGTATTTCTATAACAGTGTTGGTTATGCAAAACTGGGAAATGGGTAATAAAGGGATTATCTTTCTTTTTAGGCAACAAAAATTCTGGTGTTGACTGTCCCTTTAATGTTTTATGTAACAAAACATGCTACAAAACAAACACATGAAATATTAGCTTTATCCAGAAGTGTTTGGGTAATACGAGCATTACCCAGGTAAAGCCCAATGTGTGATTTTATTAGCTTTACCCAGGAGTATTTGGGTAATCCTAGTATTACCCTAGCATTACCTGGGTAAAGCCCAATGTATGATCTTACATTGAGCTTTACCCACAACCACTGGGTAATAATGTCAGGATTACCAAATATCTGACTTTACCCATAACATATATAATCCAAAAGGGACTGCACTCTCACTTACTGATATAGCATCTACCAGGGTGCCAGTACAGAGTTACATAAATCATAAAAAGGGGATAGCAATCACTGGATTTCAAACATAATTATCCATTTAAATAAGTAATGTTTTGGGGGCTTACCTCCCCTTCCTCAGACCTTCCACATGTAGCAGTGTCTATGTAAAAAAAGGAATACATTTTACCTTAAAAATTTCCTCCGGAGTTACATCACATTGTAATGGGATGTTAAGCAGCCAATCAGGATGCTAGTCCTGGGAAATGCAAGGGAGTGTGCATCTGGCATGTACAGGTACTGTCATGTTATATTTCCCTCCTCAGTTTAAGGAGGTATATGATGAAATCTCACATGATTTCAGTGCAATCTCATGAAAATAAAGCACTGATGAAACTGTTATTTTTTTTCAACATGTAGCTGAGGGATAACAGTTCACAGAGAACTAATGCTGGTGAGCTGAAGAAATTTTGATGTAAAATACCTTTTTTACATAGAGATGTTCATGTGATATTTTGACAGCTTTTAACAATTATGCTGCATCACTTTCAAGTGATTTAGCATATAGGTATTATGTCCCTTTAAGGTCCCGTTAGGTAGGGTGTGTACAGATTTTATTACAATTTAAAAGAACATTTTAGTGAAAACTAGAATCACATACTATCTCATGTGCAAAGCACAAACTATCACTTCAACAGTGGTAGCTTTAATTAGAAGGATTTTGCTTATTGTTGTATACAGCAAAATATTTCCTATCAAATCTGAAAGCTTCTGATCAAAACTTCTGCTAAAATTCCCCTTTGAAACTGCAAAAAAGCTGTTATGTTTCGTTGCAAAGCTGTTGCAGTATGTTAGTGTGTACAGTGTGCTGCTTAGCAGCCACAGAGAACTGTTAGTCTCACACAGGAAACAGTCAGTGAGCCAATCGGCAGCAGCAGTCACACAACCTAGCTAATCACCATTTATGTTTAGCTCTGCAGCTGCATAGCTTGCAGCTCCAAGCAGGACTTTACTTGGTGTTTAACCCCTATGCAGGGGTTAAGCTCCTAGACTTGCACGCCCAGAAGAGATAAAATTGCATACTTTAGCAAATTAGAGCATTCAATTTTGGAACTAAAATATCCATTGTAAATTATTTTGCCCAACATTGAGTCTGCTTTTAAAAATAAAATAAAAACTGCAGCTAATTGATGGTGACGTTTAGTGATAAAGTTGTTAAGATAATGCATTTTATGAAATGCTTTTGTTTTTCTGTGTAATTTCTAATTTAGGTTCACTTGAGCGTTAATTACGCAAGAACTAAGTTTTTGGCGAGCGTCAGGTTGTGCTCGTATTACAAAGTAAACTGTTTTCGCTTGCGAACTAACCGAACGAGCGTATAAAGTCGGACTTACAATATTGTGCATGTGATCACACATTCCCCATAGAAGTCAATGCAGCAAAAAAAGTGTGTGGGGGGGAAACGAACACCCTACTTGCGCAAACCCGATCGCATATTCTCCAGTGCGCTAACCCGACATGAAAATAATAAAATGTCACATTCAAATATTCTTCACATAGAAGAATATGTTCTATTTATTCATAAATACATATTTCTACATATATCTGATGGTATTTTGATACAAAATATATTTACTAGTGTTATTTTTCTGCAGTGTAGGATCCCCCTAACCCTCCAACCTCCCTGATCCCCCTTCAAACAGCTGTTGAACCCCCCTCTAACTATTGCCAGTACCTATAAACCCCTTTTTTATTTTTTTATTTTTTCTGTAGTGTAGTGGTCCCACCACCTCCCCCCTCCCATGATCACCATTTACCCCCCCCCCCAAAATCCTTTTCTGTAGTGTAGCTGCCCCATCCATCCCTGTTCCATAAAAAAAATAATTTCTGTAGCATAGGGCCCTCCCATTCCCTCCCCTTCCCATCCCCGTCCGCTGCTGATCCGCCCACCCGCCTCCAGCCCACACCTCCCGCCGGCACCAGCAGAAGATTGTTACAGACGGTGACACACATAGTAAAAAAGAACACTCAGGTGGCACTCAATATATGGAAGCAGTGCCTTTTTTAAGCAGAGCAACATTCGGGGCTCTTGCCCCTTTATCAAGCTAACAAACAATATGACAAATCAAACATTTATGTATACAGGTAACCAATCACTGAGCTATGGGGAGGGGTCAAACAGGAAACAAGATCACACATGACCTAATATACATATTTAACACTTATCATTAACCCCTACACTCCTGCTGTGAAAAAGTCACCAAATTAAAAACAAGTGCAGCAAGTTGCTATATATACTACATAAGTAAATCTAAACAATACATTACTAATGTTATGCTGATTTGGTAGTTTGGACTAAACTAAATTAGGCTATATAGTCAACTAGGGCCTCAAACTAGTATCAAATGAAAGGAAGTAAATCAAATTCCCTGTTAAGTCCCTTGGGGTGCATGGTGTCTAATTTCCAAATACATCTGGCCTCCCTATAGAGAAGATCTTTAACTCTATCACCCCCTCTGATACGTCTAGGGGCTTGGTCAATTACCATAAATCTAAGTTTTTTAATTTGGTGGCCTTTCTCAATAAAGTGTGCTGACACTGGAAAGTTGGCAGTTTTCTCATTTCTAATGGTGGATTTATGTTGGCATATGCGGTCCTTGACCCTTTGGGTCGTCTTGCCTACATATAACAGCCCACACTGGCACTTTAACGCATAGACTACATGTGTAGAATTACATGTGTAGTAACCTTTAATCAAGAATTTTTCACCGGTATATGGATGAGAAATACTGCCCCCTTTGATGACATTGCTACACTGGCCACATCCCAAGCAGGGAAATGTACCATCCTTGGGTTTCCCAAGAAATCTATGTCCCCCTCTGCTTTCAGGTTCTGAGTTGGGCATAGCTCTAACCAATCTTTTATCTATGGTATTGCCCCTACGGTAGGCCGCTCTTGGGATAGTTTGGAACTCTTCTATTTCAGGGCAAGCTTCCTTCAACAAAGGCCAATTTCTCTTAATAATATTAAAAACGTTTTGGCTCATGGCATTATATGAAGTAACAAAATTTATTCTTTTAGTTACAGGTGTAGTATACATCTTAGGGGGAGCCTTAATGGATTTCTCCACTTCATCTAACTGCTGACTGTCATATCCCCTCTTGATAAATGTATTTTTCATTTCAACTGATCTAACCCGTCTCATCATGGGATCTGAGACTATTCTATCCACCCTAATCAATTGGGATTTGGGACACTGTCAAATACCTTCAGCCGATGGAAACTTTTGCGATGCAACAAAGTGTTGCGGTCTGTTGTTTTCACAAATAAGTCTGTAATAAGAGAACCATTTTGCTTAAGCACCATAGTGTCTAGAAACTCCACTTTATGGTAATCCTGCTTACAGCTAAATTTAAGAAAAGGAACCACACTCTCAATGTTATCCTTAAGCTGTCTCAGCTTCTCAGGGGGGGCCCGCCACACGATGAACAAGTCATCAATGTAGCGGAACCACCCCTGACAGAATTGATTATACAAAGGGTCACCATAGACTACTCTCTCCTCAATGGAGTCCATGACTAGACAGGCCTAGGCTGGGGCCACATTTTTAATTTGGTGACTTTTTCACAGCAGGAGTGTAGGGGTTAATGATAAGTGTTAAATATGTATATTAGGTCATGTGTGATCTTGTTTCCTGTTTGACCCCTCCCCATGGCTCAGTGATTGGTTACCTGTATACATAAATGTTTGTTTTTTCTCATTGTTTGTTAGCTTGATAAAGGGGCAAGAGCCCCAAAACGTTGCTCAGCTTAATAAAGGCACTGCTGCCATATATTGAGTACCACCTGAGTGTTCTTTTTTGCTATATACTCTAGGACCCTGGAAAGGGAGGTCCTCCAGGTGTGCACCATACTCTATCAGATATAAGTTATACAGGACATTTTGCTGAAAAGTGTGTGCTGGTCCTACTTCTCTCGTACAAAGTACTCTACCCTTTCAAGGAATACAGCACCACGCAACTCAACTAAGGAACTTATTTTGTGTATGCAACAGTACCTACTTGTTATACAACATGGCCTATGAAACGGGCATATTTTCATATACAGATGAAGAGGCAGCCCAGATTGCTACTCTTACTGTGGGACCAAGGGAATTTCTGACTGCTCCTGACAAGGATTTACAAAGACGAGAGCTGGAGAAATTAATGAGGAGACAGGTTAATTTACAACTGCATGCTTCCACAATGGCAGAATACTATAAGGTTAAACGCATTCCCCGTGGTATGAGATCCCCCCTCCAACCCACCTTCTTCTCAGAGAACACAGAATTTTGCACAAAGTATCAACAAATCTTAAATAAAAATTCAATGGACCTTATGATTCTTAATATAGAATTTTCCAATCATGAGCTGCAGGAGCTGACCGGGAAAATTGAAGCCCAACGGAACAAACTACGGGAGATCGTGGGAGAGGAGGAGTTCCAGCGCATACACCAGGAGGTCACAGAAGGAGTTAATACCTCTAAGTCCGAGATTGAGGAGCGTAAGAGGCGCAAATTCCAACGCGATGAACAGGACTACACCTCTGGCAGCGTATACAGATGGAACCGCCCACGCAGACGTCCCACCAATGCTGGTCCAAGATGGATGACATCACGTACTCGTCAACAGAGGCGGACGGACAGCGACGCAAGATCAAGCTCAGATAGCTCTGGAACAGCACACGCATCTGCTGTAAGTGGCTCACAACCTAATGCTTTTTTAGTAGGTCCAATGGAGACTGACGAAAGAGGCGGCACCACACGAGAAGGGGTGGCAGGCGGAGGAATGGGGACATGCCAGAAAACAAAATCCAAACAGAGGAGCTAAATGTTATTAACCTGTCCTCACAGACATTAAGCACAGATGAAATTAAGGTACTTAATATGGGCTTATCCTTTTGCCCAACAGCTACTCCAGACACATTTTCCATTATGACTGATCTCACTCACTTTTTCAGGGGTCTGCGTCTAAAGGCATTCTTTAATAATCCCATCAATTTCCATCACAAACTGCACATGATGCAGACAATGAAGGCACCTTTGACCTGACTCCCTTTGGCCTAAGTATAAAAAGTTAATTCAATCCAACTGGGGACAATGTGGCTGTTGAGACTTTTATTAAAATGGTGGACACTGACATTAGGAAATTAGCAGTGAGTAAGAAACATAACAACATACACAATTTGAGGAAAAACCAGTATCAAGCACTCAAATCCTTGCAAGACAACAAAAACATCACCATTAAAGCCCGCCGACAAGGGTGGAGCGGTGGTAGTAATGGACACAGCCAAATACAAACAAGAAATTATGCGACAGCTTGAGGATAATACAACTTATATGAAATTGGACTGTGACCCCACTAATAATGTATGTAAAGGTTTGGTGAGAATATTAGATATGGGTTTATCTAATGAGTTACTAACTAAGAAATTGTATGATTTTCTACTTCCTAAATTTCCTATTGTCCCTGTTTTTTATGTGGTCCCAAAGGTCCATAAGAGAGTGACAAACCCCCCTGGGAGACCCATTGTGGCAGGGATAGATTCCCTTTTAAGTCCAACTGCCCAATTTTTAGATAAGGTGTTGTCCCCTATGGTCACACAAGGGATGTCATACATCAGAGACACAGGGCACTTTATTGAATCAATCTCTAAACTGGATAACTTGGGGGAGGATGTCATCTTATTAACTTGGGACGTGACTTCCCTATATACTGTCATACCACACGTAATGGGTGTTAATTGCATTACCAACACATTAGCTAAAAGCGGTCAGTATAGCCGGAAACAACAAGAATGGCTTATCCAATTACTTGATTTGGTACTTACAAAGAACTTTTTTCTATACAAGAAACAATTCTATATGCAGAAGACTGGGATGGCTATGGGGTCCAATGTGGCCCCAGCCTATGCCTGTCTAGTCATGGACTCCATTGAGGAGAGAGTAGTCTATGGTGACCCTTTGTATAATCAATTCTGTCAGGGGTGGTTCCGCTACATTGATGACTTGTTCATCGCGTGGCGGGGGACCCCTGAGAAGCTGAGACAGCATAAGGATAACATTGAGAGTGCGGTCCCCTTTCTTAAATTTAGCTGTAAGCAGGACTACCATAAAGTGGAGTTTCTAGACACTATGGTGCTTAAGCAAAATGGTTCTCTTATTACAGACTTATTTGTGAAAACTACAGACCGCAACACTTTGTTGCATCGCAAAAGTTTCCATCCCCCGAAGGTATTTGACAGGGTCCCTAAATCCCAATTGATTAGGGTGAATATAATAGTTTCAGATCCCATGATGAGACGGGTTAGATCAGTTGAAATGAAAAATAAATTTATCAAGAGGGGATATGACAGTCAGCAATTAGATGAAGTGGAGAAATCCATTAAGGGTCCCCCTAAGATGTATACTACACCTGTAAATAAAAGAATACATTTTGTTACTTCATATAATATTAAGAGAAATTGGCCTTTGTTGAAGGAAGCTTGCCCTGAAATAGAAGAGTTCAAACTATCCCAAGAGCGGCCTACCGTAGGGGCAATACCATAGGTAAAATATTGGTTAGATTTCTTGGGAAACCCAAGGACGGTACATTTCCCTGCTTGGGATGTGGCCAGTGTAGCAATGTCATCATATTTCTCATCCATATATCGGTGAAAAATTCTTGATTAAAGGTTACTACACATGCAATTCTACACATGTTGTCTATGGGTTAAAGTGCCCGTGTGGGCTGTTATATGTAGGCGAGACGATCCAAAGGGTCAAGGACCGCATATGCCAACATAAATCCACCATTAGAAATGAGAAAACTGCCAACCTTCCAGTGCCAGCACACTTTATTGAGAAAGGCCACCAAATTAACCAACTTAGATTTATGGTAATTGAGCAAGCCCCTAGACATATCAGAGGGGGTGATAGAGTTAAAGATCTTCTCTATAGGGAGGCCAAATGGATTTGGAAATTAGACACCATGCACTCCAAGGGGCTTAACAGGGAATTTGATTTACTTCCTTTCATTTGATACTAGTTTGAGGCCCTAGTTGACTATATAGCCTAATTTAGTTTAGTCCAAACTACCCAATCAGCATGACATTAGTAATGTATTTTTTAGATTTAATTATATAGTATATATAGCAACTTGCTGCACTTGTTTTTAACTTGGTGACTTTTTCACAGCAGGAGTGTAGGGGTTAATGATAAGTGTTAAATATGTATATTAGGTCATGTGCGATCTTGTTTCCCGTTTGACCCCTCCCCATGGCTCAGTGATTGGTTACCTGTATACATAAATGTTTGCTTTGTCTCATTGTTTGTTAGCTTGATAAAGGGGCAAGAGCCCCGAAATGTTGCTCAGCTTAATAAAGGCACTGCTGCCATATATTGAGTGCCACCTGAGTGTTCTTTTTTGCTATATACTCTAGGACCCTGGAAAGGGAGGTCCTCCAGGTGTGCACCATACTCTATCAGATATAAGTTATACAGGACATTTTGCTAAAATGTGTGTGCTGGTCCTGCTTCTTTCATACAAGGTGACACACACAGTGTCACTGTCTGTAATGATCAGGCATCTGCCCTCATATGGAGGCAGAGCACCAATCGCTTCAGGAGCTCCAGCTCTCGACTGTAACTTAACAGCTGAGAGTGCTGGAGCTTCCTGAAGCTATCTCACGTCTGCGGTTAAGGCCAGGTATGTTTGTCCTCCTGCAGTCTCTACTGTGCTTGACAGCTTCGGGCAAACCTACTTGGTCTTTTATAATATTGGCTTGTCCCATTTGGCCAAATGCGGTACCTAACCCTTCCATTTTTGCTTTTAATCTTAGCTGAGAGCTTGTAATTGAGTGTTGGGCTTTCTCTGTGTGTTGTATTAATTTGTTTTGCAATTTTCCCTATGGTTCTTGCACCCAGACCTGTCTGGGGTTAACTGCCTGTGACTCTGGGGACAGAACAGCTTCCTGTGAGTGCCAGTGAGCACCCAGGGTAGAGCATGTTGCAGGGTCATGGGATGTGTTCCCAGTCCGGTCTGAGAGTACAGTCCCCTTCCGTGTTTGATATATACAGATATATATATAGGAATATATTTTTAAAACTACATAGAACATATTCTGCTATGTGAAGAACATTTGAAATGTGAAATGTGAAATATTTACTGTTCATACACACTTGAGTCAATTGTTTTAAAGATTGAAATATCCATTTGTCCTGGACAAGTAAGAAATTACAGCAGACAAGTAAAACTATTTTTTCTATCCTGTCCTTAAAGGGTCACTGAACCCAAATTTTTTCTTTCATGATTCAGATAGCGCATGCAATTTTAAGCAACTTTCTAATTTACTCCTATTATCATTTTTTCTTCGTTTTCTTGCTATCTTTATTTGAAAAAGAAGGCATCTAAGTTTTTTTCTTGGTTTAGAACTCTGGACAGCACTTTTTTATTGGTGGATGAATTTATCCACCAAACAACCAGGTTGTTCACCAAAAATGGGCCGGCATCTAAACTTATATTCTTGCATTTCAAATAAAGATACCAAGAGAATAAAGACAATTTGATAATAGGAGTAAATTAGAAAGTTGCTTAAAATGTCATGCTCTATCTGATTCACGAAAGAAAAAAATTGGGTTTAGTGTCCCTTTAACATTGAGCAGACTAATAACTTTTTCACTCTGATCTAGTAACTTTTAACCATTGACTAGTAAACTATGACAGTATTTTCCCACCCCTTTATATAGATGTGTGTATGTGTAGGTGTATGTATATGTGTGTGTGTGTGTGTATGTGTGTATATGTGTGTATTTGTGTGTGTATGTGTGTGTGTGTGTGTATGTGTGTGTATGCATATGTGTGTATGTGTGTATGTATGTGTGTGTGTATTTGTGTGTGTTTGTGTGTGTGTGTATATATGTGTGTATGTGTGTGTTTGTGTATGTGTGTTTGTGTGTGTGTGTATATGTGTGTGTATATATGTGTGTATGTGTGTGTTTGTGTATGTGTGTTTGTGTGTGTGTGTATATGTGTGTGTATATATATATGTGTGTATGTGTGTGTTTGTGTATGTGTGTTTGTGTGTGTGTGTGTGTATATATGTGTGTGTGTGTATATATGTGTGTATGTGTGTGTTTGTGTATGTGTGTTTGTATGTATGTGTGTATGTGTATTTGTGTGTGTGTGTATGTGTGTGTGTATATGTGTATGTGTATTTGTGTGTGTGTGTGTGTGTGTATGTGTATGTGTGTATGTATGTATGTGTGTGTGTGTATATGTGTGTATATGTATTTGTGTGTGTGTGTGTGTATGTATGTGTGTTTGTGTATGTGTGTTTGTATGTATGTGTGTGTGTATATGTGTGTGTGTGTGCATGTGTATGTGTGTATGTCTGTATGGGTGTGTGTGTGTTTGCATGTATGTGTGTGTGTGTGTGTGTGTGTATGTCTGTATGGGTGTGTGTGTGTGTTTGTATGTATGCATGTGTGTGTATTAATATCGTACTAATAATAAAAAAAAAAATATGCAAATATTTTACTTTTGTTTTTATTTAGCACAAAGTTAATGTCTACCAGTAATTAATCTACATATTAATGAGATTAATGTACAAACTATAACACATATAGCTTGTGTTATACTTGGTTCCTTTTTTTGGTGTGAAAGTAAGAAAATAATGAAGCATAATTGTATTTTCTCACATTATGAGATATGAATCAATCAACAAAAATAGAATCTTTCCAGAAACTAAAAAAAATGTAAATGTTCAATGGTTAATTCATCTTTTGCAATACATTGTATTTTTCTGTATTTTGTAAGTTTGAAAAAAATCAGTTCACAAAATGAGTTTCCATATCAGATAAAGAAACCACATCTCTCTCCAGAAGATCTGTACAGCCATATAAATAAAACGCTTTGTTTTCATTAATGTAATTGTGTCTGAATTCACTAATAATATTAACAGGTACAATTGAAAGACACATTTGTTTTAAATAAAGAGTTCACTTTTATCACTTTATATTTACTCACCTGAGTTGCATCAGTAGACTTTTTGTAACAGCACAAAACACTTTTTATGTCCATAATTTCGAGTCCAGGTTTTACTCACAACTGATTTTTCTCTGCTCTAGACTGACTCACCTAGTAAACCTTTCTGTTATTATTCTAATGACATGAATATTTAAATCAAGGTGTGTATGTGGCACCGCCCCCCATGGTAGCCAGTTATTGGAACAGAATGAAATGTCAGTGCAGTGCCCATACAAAACCTCATTGTTTTAAAGTCAGATTTGTTCTTGCTGTCTTTGCAGAAAAGCCTATAACCAAGGGAAATATGTTTTAATATAATAGCTTATGTTTATTTAAGATGTTTTTCTTATATTTGTTTGTATATGTATTTGGTCTACCATGTTGATTACCAGCATAACAGAGCAATAATAAAAATACTATAACATGCTAGAGTATTTTATTATTGTACTATTGTTTGAACATAACTATGGAGTTAAAGGGATAGGAAAGGCAAAATTAAACTTGCATGATCCAGATAGAGCATGTAATTTTAAGACACTTTTAAATTCACTTCTATATTCAAATGTGCTTTGCTCTCTTGTTATCCCTTGTTAAAAAAGAATATGCACATATTCTACACTAGTGGGAGATAGTTACTGATTGGTGCCTACACACATTTTTCTTTTGTGATTGGCTAACTAGATGTGTTCAGCTAGCTGCCAGTAGTGCATTGCTGTTCAACAAGAGAATTATACAAATTTGATAAAAGAAGTAAGTTGTTCAAAATTGTATATTCTATCCAAATCATCAAAGAAAATTTTGGGGTTTCCTTTCCCTTTAATAAAGGGGCATAAAACCTATTTTTTTTATTTCACGATTCAGAGTTAGCATATGATTTTAAATTTTACAATTTACAGCTATTATTTAATTTGTTTTTTTCCTTCAGTATCCTTTGTTGAAAAGGACACCTAGGTAGAGTCAGGAACTGCTGATTGCTCGCTGCACATATATTCCTCATGTTATTGGCTCACCCAATGTGTTCAGCTAACTCTCAGAAATGCATTGCTGTTTCCTCAACAAAGGATACCAAGAGAATAAGAAAAAATAGATATTAGAAGTAAACTGGAAAGTTGTTTAAAATTGTATGTTCTATTTGAATCATGTAAAAAAACATTTTGGGTTTCATGTCCCTTTAATCAAAATCCTTTATAAAATCTTATCCAATAACATATCTGCAAAAATACCCACATACTTTAAAAGTGAATCTTGCAGAAAAATTATTAGAAGGTTTTTCTAAAGGATTGTGATTGTTTAAACCAAGCTAAGCAGTTAAAGGGACATATATAGAAATATCTAATTAAAAATAAAAAGAACATTTTCATCTATGGAAAGAACATAATGATTCAAAGTATTTCTATTCAAAACACATTAAAACATATTTTTACAGTTAATGATGACTCATTTTTCATTATAGATTCCACTATTGGCTCTCTACAAATGTCTGGTGTTTGATTATGATGGCACAGGGCATCCACAGCATATGTGTGTATGCTGCTGAACAGCAATATATTTTCATGCAAACTTTTTTGATAATGAAACTATATATTAAAATAAAAAAAATAATATTAAAATGTGAAAAGCATTTGTGCACATTTTATTTTAACTATTATGTTCCTTGAAATAAATGTCCCAAAATAATATTCTAATAATTGTTTTACTGAATAACCTAATTTATTCTTTAAAATATACTTTCTTTTTTAGTGACTTGTAGAGCGGGTGTGACTGCTCTGCACGTCACTAGAATGAAGAACACAGTCATTGAGGGGGCTGAGGGAAGGCTCTTGATTGACAGGATATTACATCTAAAATATTAAAAAAAATTTAAAAAAATGATGCAGTTTAATTGTGATTATATTTTTAAACAATTATTAGCATGTTTCAGTAATGATATAATTTATCATCAATTTAATACATGCTTAGGTCATGTTCTTGTGATTGTCTAGTAATGTATGACTTTAAAATAAGGCTTGTATACAAGTAATGAGCCTTTTGTGCACTTAATTAGCGTTCAATTACACATTGTTTGCAAGGAATAGATTTAAAACCATATATGGTGATAAACAATGGTGAATTCAATGATTGAATCATTACATCTTAACAATTATTTACTGCCATATATGGTGGATATGACGTTTCTAACCATATATAGTATTAAATAATTGTTAAGAGTTAATGCTTCAAATATTGTATTAACCTTTGCTTATAACCATATATGGTAATAAACAGAATCTTCAACTTATATGTTATTAAACAATTGTTAAGATGCAGTTATCCTTTCAACCTTTATTTACAACCATATATGGGAGAATTGTTTTTAACAATCTATTTAATTGAACACTCCTTAAAAGCAAATAAGTAGCATTACTTGTATACAAATCTTTTTTTAACTCATAACTTACCAAGTTATCACAGCAATATCAAAAGGTGGAAAAGTTATAGGACTATAATTTAAAAAAAAAAAGATATGTGTAATATATCTAAGAAAAAAAAATGTAAATAAAATCAACAAAGGAATCATGTCAAATCTTGTTATTAAGTTATGTAGATAAATAATATAACAAAACCATGTCAAGTTTTTAATTAAGACATTTAAATAAGACGACAATTGCGCTAGAAGTAAGCTTTTTGCACTCATCGGGATGTGCTTGTATTATGAGTTGAAAGTAAATCTCTTGCACAAACCCTACAAGTGCAAACAGCTTACTTCTATTCAATTACTTCAATTAGACTATCACACAAACGATAACCTAATCCCCCAGAGAAGTCAATGGGGGGAAAAAATGGAAAAAACCTAACACCTTACTCGCACGCAAACCCGATCGCATGTTCTCATATCGCAAACCGACCGGGTATTCACATATGCACTAACCCGACCACATAATTTAATGGGTGCTAACCCGACATGAAAATATGAATATTTCACATTCCATTCTTCACATAGGAGAAGATGTTCTATTTATTCTTAAATACATATTTCTATATATATAGCTCATGATATTTTTGTACAATATATCTATACCTATATATATAGATGATAATATATAGGTATAGATATATACAGATATATATAGGAATATCTCTTTAAAAATACAAATAACATAATCTGCTATGTTGCAATAGACAAACAGGAAAAAACGCACCCGCGACTCACGTTATCTATTTATTATAAAACTTCAATATTACACATGAATGCACTTACTAGAAGTATGGTACTAAAATGTCTTGAATCAAAGAAAGTCTCTGGACCCAAATGAGCCCTCCATCTCTCCCGACTGCTGGATGTATCTCCCGTTCCTTAGAGATTTAAAGCTTGAGTCCGTCTCTGTGCTTGTACTCCTAACGGTTCACACACACCTGCATCTGGCTGTGGTAATTATCCTCTCTCCTTACCTTTCACTGGACGCGTTTTGTCTACTCCTGGATAGACTTTATCAATACTGTAATTAGCGTATACCTATTCATCTAAGGAAGACCTTTAAATTTAAATTTACTGGGTCTGCTTGACGCTCCGCCCTTTTACCCCATTCTGGTTTCCTCTAATAGTTCAACTCTTTTGTCAATATTAAATGTTACAATACAGCTTCATAGTGCGGCATAAAATGTACAAAGAACGTAACATTTGAAACATAAACACTAAACCACTTGAAAACTAAAAACAGCACTAGAATTGTATCATCTTGTTTCAACTTCCTTAATTCTAATACGCTTTTCTAACTCACATTATTGTCATCTTAATAAATTAATATGTTACTTATTTATGTATATTATTATATACCATCTATGTATACTATTCTCTCCTCATTTTCTATCAGTAATTTAATTATCCTTATTTTCTATATGTACCACCACAAAGATTATAATTTGTTTATTCTGTTATAGCATGAGTGCTTGTAAATCCATGTCTATATTTAGTCCCTTTGGGGACATGCTTTGTAACTTATGGATCCATTTAGTTTCATCCTTTCTTAATTTTACAAGGTGATTACCTTCATTGTCACTGGAATTTGTTCCAGAACCTTGAACTTCATACCATTGCTGTCACAGTTGTGTCTAACTTTGCAATGATGCGATACACAGTGTCCGTCTAGCCCCTTCTTAAAGGGACAGTCAAGTCCAAAAAAAACTTTCATTTTTCAAATAGGGCATGTAATTTTAATCAACTTTCCAATTTACTTTTATCAACAATTTTGCTTTGTTCTCTTGGTATTCTAGTTGAAAGCAAACCTAGGAAGGCACATATGATAATTTCTAAGCCCTTGAAGGCCGCCTCTATTTTATTTACTTTTCACAGCAGGGGAGGGCAAGCTCATGTAGGCCATATAGATAGCATTGTGATCACGCTCGTGGCTAGTGGCAGACACTGCACTAATTGGCTAAAATGCAAGTCAATAGATAATAACTAAAAGTCATGTGAGTAGGGGCGGTCAGAAGATGCTTAGATACAAGTTAGTCACAGAAGTAAAAAGTGTATTAATATAACAGTGTTGGTTTTGCAAAACTGGAGAATGGGTAATAAAGGGATTATCTATCTTTTTAAACAACAAAAATTCTGGTGTTGACTGTCCCTTTAATACTAGTCAAATGTTCATATACCATACGTTTTAATTTTTTCTGTATGACCTATATAAATTATTCCACAAATGCAGGTGTTACGGTTACCCTTAGTCTCGCTGAGAGATGGACCGCTTAGTAGCCTGGATTCCTATTGCTGAAGAGGGGAGAAGCTGCTTTAGATAGTATTCTATATGAGTCTCGCAAATGTAGAATAATCCCCCTTAGCTGTAGTACAGCTAGGATACCCTTCTGTCCACAAAAACGAGTCAACGCTGCGATTGAGGGACAACCAAGAACTGAGGACTGGGATGCCCAGCCTGCTTTTTATTTAGGTTACATGCACACAGGGCACTCCCAGGGGGTGAAGCATAAAATCACCCATCACACATTTAGACAACGCCCTTGTGACAGGCCACCACAGATAACAAGTACACACAAGAAAACAATTGAGTCCTTCTTATCACCTAGCAGTGAATGCTTATCACATAAACTTAATTACAGTACACAATATGCTAGGAAACCTGCCTCAGAAAATAGTTTTCTCAAAACTGAACAGAGTTAACCCTTTATGAAATGATACTTGTTACAGTTTTCTTGGAGCCCTTCTTAGGCGCTGGCTTGGCTGGTTCAGGCATTGCTGCTGGGAAATAAGTTCTTCACAACAAAATAACTAATGCTTCTGTAACAGTGCTCCCTTTCTGTGGAACACTCTGGCAGACATGGTCTGACCCCTTTTCGGGGCAGACTAAGGCTGTCCAGACCGCTGGTTATGCAGGGCTGAGGTCGGTTTGTCTGGACAACCCGTCGGCGTTGCCATTCTGTTTCCCAGGTCTGTAAGTAATGGTGAAATTGAAGGGTTGCAACGATAAACTCCAACGTAATAGCCTGCCGTTATCTCCAGAGACCCGGTTCAGCCACACCAACGGGTTATGGTCGGTGACCAGAGTGAACTCCTGCCCATATAAATAGGGAGTCAATTTCTTTAATGCCCACACCAAAGCCAAACACTCCTTTTCGACCGCTGCATAGCTGACTTCGCGGGGCAGGAGCTTCCGGCTGATGTAGGCAACTGGATGCTCCCCTCCATCTTCGCCTACTTGGCTGAGGACGGCTCCCAGCCCGAACGTGGAAGCATCTGTATGGACGATAAAACGTTTGTTAAGGGCTGGGGCCGCCAAGACAGGAGCATTAATTAGAGCATTTTTGAGAGCCTGGAAAGCCGTTTCACAGTGGGGAGACCACAGGACCTGTCGAGGTAAGTTCTTCTTGGTCAAGTCAGTCAGGGGTTTGGCAAGTGTGCTGTAGTCTGGTACGAACCGTCTATAGTACCCTGCCGTGCCCAGGAAGGCTAGGACCTGAGTCTTAGTGATGGGGGTGGGCCAATTGGCGACAGCTTCTATCTTGGCCGGCTCTGGTCGCTGCTTTCCACACCCCACCCGGTGACCCAGGTACTGTACCTCGGCCATCCCAAAGTGGCATTTTTCTGGCTTCAGAGTCAGGCCAGCAGCCCGGATCTGATCCAGAACCATTCCTACGTGAGCTAAGTGGTCCTCCCAGGACTCACTGTGGATCGCTATGTCGTCCAGGTAGGCACAAGCAAAACTCTAGAAGCCATCCAGGAGCCTATCCACCAAGCGCTGGAATGTAGCTGGGGCATTCTTCATCCCAAACGGCATTACCCTAAACTGATATAAGCCAAATGGGGTGACGAATGCCGACTTGGGGATAGCCTCCGGGGCCAGGGGAATCTGCCAGTAACCTTTGCAGAGGTCAATAGTGGTCAGGTAATTTCCCCTGGCTATACGATCGAGTAGCTCGTCTACCCTGGGCATAGGGTAAGCGTCCGTCACGGTCTTTTCATTGAGCCTCCGATAGTCTACGCAGAACCGGGTGGTCCCATCTTTCTTGGGCACCAAGACAACTGGGGAGGCCCAGGGACTATCGGAGGGCTCAATTACCCTGAGTTGGAGCATCTCATCGATCTCCTTCTTCATTCCTATCCTAACTGCTTCGGGGATTCGGTACGGAGCCTGGCGCAAGGGAGCTTGTCCCGGAGTATCTACCTGGTGGGTGGTTAAAGTAGTGTACCCTGGCTTCGGGGAGAAGGTGAGGTGTTTGGACTGTAGGAGTTGGTTGAGCTGCTCCCTTTCAGTGGGGCTAAGTCAGTCTCCTATCTGAACCTGAGCCACTATACCTGTGGGGAGACTCTTTTCTAATAGGTCTGGAATGGGTAGACTGTCGGGGCCTTCCTGAGGGGAACAACATACGGCCGTCACGTTCTCTGGTCGCTCAAAATATTCCTTGAGCATGTTTACATGGAATGTCTTTCTAAGATTGTTGTCGTGGCAGCTAGCTATCACATAAGTGGTGTCTCCCCTTTTCTCTACGATCTGGTAGGGGCCCTGCCAGGACGCCTGCAATTTGTCTGTCTTCACCGGCTTAAGTACTAACACCTTTTGTCCTATGGTAAAGATTCTCTTTCGGGCCCCCCGATCGTACCATACTTTCTGTCTTCTCTGGGCCGACTGGAGATTAGCCCGCACGGATTTGGCTAATTGCTCCATTCGGTCCCTGAGTTCCAGCACGTATGGCACAATGGGGACACCGTCAGTCTCCATCTCTCCCTCCCAGTGCTCCCGGATCAGGTTTAGGGGTCCCCGTACCTTTCTTCCGTAGAGCAACTCGAAGGGAGAGAACCCTGTCGTTTCCTGGGGCACCTCCCGATAAGCAAAAAGGAGGTGCGGCAGAAAGCGTTCCCAGTCTCGGTATTCCTGAGTGAACGTCTTGAGCATTTGCTTGAGGGTCCCATTGAACCTCTCACACAGCCCGTTTGTCTGGGGGTGGTATGGGGAGCTCAGGAGGGACTTAATTTTGCAAACCTGCCAGAGTTGTTGGGTCAATTCAGCCGTAAATTGGGTGCCTCGGTCGGATAGGATTTCTTTTGGAAATCCTACCCGGGAGAACACCTGTACTAGTGCATTCGCTACTGAATCCGCTTGTCTGTTGGATAGGGCAACAGCCTCTGGGTACCTGGTAGCGTAGTCCACTACGGTAAGAATGTAGCGCTTACCGGAGGGACTAGGGGTAGCCAGTGGTCCCACTAGGTTAATAGCAACCCGGCTGAAGGGTTCCTCTACAATGGGCATATTTACTAGATGGGCTTTAGGGTGATCGCCTCGCCTTCCTACTCGTTGACACACATCGCAGGTGTTACAGTAAGTTCTAACGTCAGCGTGTACCCCTGGCCAAAAGAACATGTGAGTAATGCGGTGTAGGGTACGAGTTACGGCTAGGTGGCCTGCTAAGGGGATGTCGTGGCCTATCTTGAGGATTTCTTGACGGTATTTGTGGGGCACAACCAGCTGTTGCCTACGCTGTCCCCTTTTCTCTGTCCAGCGGTATAGTTTCCCTTTTTCCCATAAGAAGGTTTCGTTATCTGCCCCGCCCCCTCCGGTCTCTGCTCGTTCCCGGTACTTTTGTAAGGTCGGGTCAGTCTTAGACTCTGTCTCAAAAGTATCTGGGGTGTCCCAGGGTATGGGGCCTAACATGTCAGGCAAAGTCGGGGTAGGTCTTACCTGTGTCTCCCGCACTGGTGAGAGTTCTCGCTCCGTCCGGGCTTGGGCCCGTGTAGTCACTGGGTCCGCCTCGTTGTGGCATACTGGAGCATAGGCAGAAGTCATGGGGCCCAAATCATTGCCCAGTAGTATTTCGGCAGGTAAATTATCCATTATGCCCACGTTCACAGCCCCCTTTCCCGCTCCCCAATCAAGATGCACTTTAGCTGTTGGAATTTTGTACACATCCCCCCCCGCCACTCTAACGGCCACAGTCTGTCCAGATCGCTTGTGCTCCGGCACCAAATGACTATGTACCAGCGTGATAGTAGCCCCTGTGTCTCTCAATCCCTCGGTAGATCGCCCCTCGAGCCATACCTTCTGCCGATGGTGCTGGCGGTTATCTGAGGCAGCATATACAGGGTCCGCCTCGTGAAGCGGCCCCAAATATTCCTCCATAGGGGCCTCTTGGTTAACACAGAGGGTCCGGGCCAGACGATATGCCCCAGAGGGGTAATTGTAATTCCTGGGTGTCTGGTGCGTATTAAGGGGGCAGCTAGCCATGAAATGCCCTGGTTGCTTGCATCGGTGGCAAGTCGGTCTGGGACGCTCAGAGCTGTTATTGGATGGTCCTGAGTGTCGGGCGGGCACTGCGGGCACCGGGGCTCGGAATTCAGCACGAGGAGGTGCACGGTAAACCTCTCTGGGTTCGACCCGTGCTGGAGCTCGGTAGTTCATGGGTTCGTGAAGACGGGAGTCATAATGTTCATCGGCCAATTTGGCTGCTTCTTCTAAGGTAGAAGGTCGCCTGTCTCGCAGCCATTCCTTCCCTTGCTGTTCCATGCCAGTATAAAAATGTTCTAAGAGAAACAATTGTAAAATTTCCTCACCAGTCACCGCTTTACTTCCGCTCATCCAGTGATTTGCCGCTCTCCGCATTCGGTGCGCCCATTCCATATGGGTATCGTTAGGCTTCTTTTTCGTGCCCCGAAACTGTCGGCGATACGCTTCCGGAGTTACCGCGTACCGTCGCAACAGTGTCTCCTTAACTAGCTCATACTGTGTCACTTCCTCAGCACCCAGAGTACGAAAGGCTTCCAGGGCTCGCCCGGATAGTTTCCCAGACAATATCGTGGGCCACTCCCTGTTGGGAATCTGGTGCAGGGCACATTGCCTTTCAAAGTCCGCCAAATATTCATCAATCCCTGTCTCACTCTCTAGGAAGGGTCGAAATGCCGCATAGGGTATCTTGGGCCTCCCAGCATTTTTGACAGGGATGATTACCTGCGGGGCTTCAGCATTGCGGTGTGCGTTCGCTAGGTTGAGTTCGTGGGCTCGAGTCTCTCGTATATCCTTGTCCGCTTCCGCCATCAACTGCTGTACCAATTCCATGGAGGGGTTCGGCCCGTACAGTGAGAGCCTCTCCCGAACAATCCTGGTTTTTTCATCACTAATCGTGGTCGGTGTTTCCGCCATTGTGAAGCTCTGATCCAGTTCGGTCAATTCTGCGATCAGCTCTCTCCTCGGCCGGTTGCTGGCGTACCCCCCTCTGCTTTCAAGTAAATCCTTTAGGGTTGTACGCTTCAATTTTTCGTAAGCGCTCTCCATCCGTTCTGTACCTCTCCTAGGAAATCCAGGAAAAATCCCACCGCTGCCGCCAAATGTTTTTTTTTTTTTTTTTAAATATATTCTTTATTAAATGAGGCACATTTGAGACAAAAACAATTATAGTTCAGAGACCAGTTCATCTTACAAATTGCATTACATTTTGTTTCATATTACATAACCAGGGGAGGAAACAGGGAGAAAAAAAAAAAAGAAAACAAGAAAACAAAAGCAAAGATATTTTCCCTTCCCTTCCTCCTTTCCTGATAAATTGTCTCTGTATTTCTCAATCTAACTACCCAAATGTGCTTCTTTTACTTTGGATTTATATAAAATAAAAATAATAATAATAATAATAATAATAATAAAAATGAAAATAATAAAAAAAAAAAAAAAAAAAAAAAAAAGGGAAAAAGGAGAAGGGTCCTCCCCCTCTCACCCCCTCCCATACCCTCTCACCTTTTTCTTTCTCCCTTTTTTCCTTCCCTTTCCCCTCTTTCTTCCTCTCTTTCCTTTTCCCTCTTTTATTTTATTTTTCAAGAACGAATACACCACCAACTTGTATATTAGACTTCTCTAAACGAAGAATACCAACTTGGTGGAAATATGTCTAAAATAACTAGTTCTGCAAATGTCTCAGAGTTTAAAAAGGGGTACAATATTTGTTTCTGGATCTGAGGTGTATACGTTTTAATTATAGGTAACCAACCTAATATAAATCTTTTTATTTTATATTCCTTAACACTCTTAATATGAAAAGATTCGAATAAAATTTGGTTTTGAGTTTCTTTGATTATCCTGGATAATGAGGGTGCAGCTGTAGATTTCCAATTTTTTACTATCAACTGTCTTACCAATAATATAAGTGTATTTAGTATTCTATCTTGTATACCTAAGTCAGCTGTATGGCTTTTTAAAAACATAACTAATTCTATGGTAAGATGTATATTTATCTTGTAGAGTTTATTTATCCAAAAAACTACCTTCTCCCAAACCTGCTTCATTTTAGGGCAGGAATAAAACATGTGTAGGATATTTGCTTCCCGGAAATTACAACGTGGACAAGTTGCTACTTGTGATGGAAACATTTTCATTAACCGGGCCGGGGTTATATAGAAATTATTGATAAGTTTAATATGGGATTCTTTCCAGCTCATGGATATAACCAAATTTCTTGTAATTGATATACTTGTATTCATTCTTGAAAGATCCAAATTAGGAATATTAACTTTCCACTTATCAGAGGTTTTGTTGTACGAAATCAGGCTCTGCTTGGCCAATAGGATATCATATAACAGAGAGATGGATGTGAAACCAGCTATATATTGGCATATATATACTTTAATATCCGTCCATTCCTTAAATTGATTCCTACCCCTCCTCATGTCATCAATATAATGTCTTAATTGAAGATATGCGAAAAAATTAGTTCTAGGTAGGTCAAATAATTGGGAGAGGGTTTCAAAGGAGACCATATACCTGTCACTATCTAATACTTGGCCTATGCATTTCAGCCCCTTGTCTGACCATTTTCTAAAGATATCTTGGTTAATTCCTGGTGTAAAACCTGGATTACCTGTGATAGGTAAATACTCTGAATAGCATGGGCCCATATCAAGTATACTACATAATTTATGCCAGGCTATAACAATATTTTTAAGAGAAATTAAACAGTCTATATTAGCAGGTAATTTTTTTGGCAAACAGTGTAAGATAGTTTTAAGGAAAAAGGGATATGCAAGAAAGCTTTCCATATCATTCGATACCACCCCATTTACACCTGTCAACCATTCAATCGCTATTTTAACTAGAACAGATAGATTATAAAGATGAATGTTAGGTAATGCAAGCCCTGCCATTCTATATGGTTGGGATATCCTTTTTAGCGCTATTCTGGGTTTCTTTTCTTTCCAAATAAAGTTAGAAAAGGCAGAATTTATTCTCCTTTGATCTTGTGTATTAATAAAAAGAGGAAGATTTTGCAATGGATATAATAGTCTAGGAAAGACAATAGTCTTGATTAGATTTACTCGTGCTGATAAAGATAAAGGGAAAGTTGTCCATAACTTCAAATCCGTAATAATTTTTTGAATCAGAGGAGAGAGATTTGCTGGATACCATTTATTAGGATTGGAGCTAAGTTTAAGCCCTAAATAGTTAAGAGTTTCTGTAATTTTACCCAGAGGGGTAATTGTAATTCCTGGGTGTCTGGTGCGTATTAAGGGGGCAGCTAGCCATGAAATGCCCTGGTTGCTTGCATCGGTGGCAAGTCGGTCTGGGACGCTCAGAGCTGTTATTGGATGGTCCTGAGTGTCGGGCGGGCCCTGCGGGCACCGGGGCTCGGAATTCAGCACGAGGAGGTGCACGGTAAACCTCTCTGGGTTCGACCCGTGCTGGAGCTCGGTAGTTCATGGGTTCGTGAAGACGGGAGTCATAATGTTCATCGGCCAATTTGGCTGCTTCTTCTAAGGTAGAAGGTTGCCTGTCTCGCAGCCATTCCTTCCCTTGCTGTTCCATGCCAGTATAAAAATGTTCTAAGAGAAACAATTGTAAAATTTCCTCACCAGTCACCGCTTTACTTCCGCTCACCCAGTGATTTTCCGCTCTCCGCATTCGGTGCGCCCATTCCATATGGGTATCGTTAGGCTTCTTTTTCGTGCCCCGAAACTGTCGGCGATACGCTTCCAGAGTTACCGCGTACCGTCGCAACAGTGTCTCCTTAACTAGCTCATACTGTGTCACTTCCTCAGCACCCAGAGTACGAAAGGCTTCCAGGGCTCGCCCGGATAGTTTCCCAGACAATATCGTGGGCCACTCCCTGTTGGGAATCTGGTGCAGGGCACATTGCCTTTCAAAGTCCGCCAAATATTCATCAATCCCTGTCTCGCTCTCTAGGAAGGGTCGAAATGCCGCATAGGGTATCTTGGGCCTCCCAGCATTTTCGACAGGGATGATTACCTGCGGGGCTTCAGCATTGCGGTGTGCGTTCGCTAGGTTGAGTTCGTGGGCTCGAGTCTCTCGTATATCCTTGTCCGCTTCCGCCATCAACTGCTGTACCAATTCCATGGAGGGGTTCGGCCCGTACAGTGAGAGCCTCTCCCGAACAATCCTGGTTTTTTCGTCACTAATCGTGGTCGGTGTTTCCGCCATTGTGAAGCTCTGATCCAGTTCGGTCAATTCTGCGATCAGCTCTCTCCTCGGCCGGTTGCTGGCGTACCCCCCTCTGCTTTCAAGTAAATCCTTTAGGGTTGTACGCTTCAATTTTTCGTAAGCGCTCTCCATCCGTTCTGTACCTCTCCTAGGAAATCCAGGAAAAATCCCACCGCTGCCGCCAAATGTTACGGTTACCCTTAGTCTCGCTGAGAGATGGACCGCTTAGTAGCCTGGATTCCTATTGCTGAAGAGGGGAGAAGCTGCTTTCCATAGTATTCTATATGAGTCTCGCAAATGTAGAATAATCCCCCTTAGCTGTAGTACAGCTAGGATACCCTTCTGCCCACAAAAACGAGTCAACGCTGCAATTGAGGGACAACCAAGAACTGAGGACTGGGATGCCCAGCCTGCTTTTTATTTAGGTTACATGCACACAGGGCACTCCCAGGGGGTGAAGCATAAAATCCCCCATCACACATTTAGACAACGCCCTTGTGACAGGCCACCACAGATAACAAGTACACACAAGAAAACAATTGAGTCCTTCTTATCACCTAGCAGTGAATGCTTATCACATAAACTTAATTACAGTACACAATATGCTAGGAAACCTGCCTCAGAAAATAGTTTTCTCAAAACTGAACAGAGTTAACCCTTTATGAAATGATACTTGTTACAGTTTTCTTGGAGCCCTTCTTAGGCGCTGGCTTGGCTGGTTCAGGCATTGCTGCTGGGAAATAAGTTCTTCACAACAAAATAACTAATGCTTCTGTAACAGCAGGTTGGCTGGTACACTACGAATGTAGAGTTGCGTGTAGTTCTACAATTAATTTTAAAGGTTTTAGTTATATTCCAATTTTTAGTTTCTTCCATATCTGTATTAATTATAGGACACATGCAACCTCCTTTCTTCCTGCATGTTCCATTCTTTAAAGACAACCAATTGGATTTTTCTGTGATTTTATTATCTTTTATAGTTTTTTATTTGGATGGCGCTATATTATGCTCTAAATATCCCTATTTTTCTTGAACACTATGTTTGGGGTATCTCCTACTACATCCTGTAAAATAGGGTCTGCTTTTATAATGCTCCAATGTTTGTTTAAAATAGACCTCAGCCCTTTCGCTCCCTCATTGAAAGTAGTGATAAATTTAACTTCTCTGTTTTCCTTCTTCTTATGGTTTTGTTTGTTGGATTTTAATAGTTCCTCCCTTGAATGTTGTAATTCTTCTACCATTGCTTTTTCAATTAGTTTGTCATTATAACCTTCTTGTTTAAACTTCTTGCTTAATATCCCTGCTTCTGTAATATAATCTTCTTCCCTTGTGCAATTTCTGTGCATTCTTTGAAATTGCCCCGATGGAATATTATTTTCCAGGACATTAAATATCCTCTTTTGGCATCCAGATGGCCATTTCTATCGGTAGATTTCCGATAATTCTTTGTGGCAACTATCTTTTGTTCATCCACAAATAGTGTTAAATCTAAGAAGTCTATCTCTATTTGTCTGATAGCACTAAACAATACACAAATAGCACCTTAATCCCTTCTTCCTTTTGGTGACCAGTGGTACAGAGGAGACTGCTTTCCTCTCCAGTATTCAAATGTTGCAATAATCCACAGCACCAAACGTTATAAACAAACTTTAGAAATTAATTTAGGTACAAACAAATGCAACGTTTCGGGAGCAATTCCCTTAATCATGCATAATCATGCATCATTGATGCATGATTAAGGGAATTTCTCCTGAAACGTTGCATTTGTTAGTACCTAAATACATTTCTAAAGTTTATCTATTTGTCTGATATTACTTGTGAAATTGAGATTGTACTGATTGTTATTTAAAAAAGTTACAAACTGATCTGCTTCTATTTCGATACGCTGCCATACAGTGATAATATCATCTATATATCTGTGATATTTATAGATGTTGGAACTATATTTGTGTATTCCCCATATTTTTTCATTTTTAAACATACCCATATACAGTATATATTAGCATATGATGGAGCCATTGTAGTCCAGTTAGCAGTCCCCTTTATCTGGTTGTAGAATCTTCCATCAAATATGAAGTAGCTATGTGCCAGATTGTATTCCATGCATTCTGATAAGAGCTGTACATGAATTTGAGGAATTTCCCAAGTTGCAAAATGCTTCATAAAAGATTCTACACCCAATTTATGGGGGATGCTGGTGTATAATGAGTACACATTGCATGTAATCCATAAATAATCCTTTTCCCATTTTAATTCTTCAAATTTCTGTATAGTCATGGTATCTTTCAAATATGATTTTAGTTTTTTTTACCATGGGTTGTAATTACCAGTCTACATATACAGATAGTTTCCTGCTTATGGAGTCTATACCAGAACATTGGAATGTCACATTTTTACAGTAAAAACACAGTATATCACTTTATTAAATATGAATATTGCATAAATATTCTTTTAAATGTTTTCCTGTACTTAACTGCAAAGGGCTCCTATAATATGCACTTATAAATATGTATATATGTGTGTACATATGTATTTATGTGTTTATATGTGTAAATATGTCTGTAAATACATATATACACATATAAATATATAAATACATATGTACACATATGTAGACATATACAGTACTGTGCAAACATGTTAGGCCACCATTAGAATTGTTGTTTATGCAAAGTTTTAATGACCATCCATATTTATTTTCGGTCTCTTTATTAAGATACAAACAGAAATAATCAACAATTGCATGATGAGACATCCGGTAGGCGCAGCAAGTGCACAAGCGGCAAGTTCTGAGCCGCACTGACAAAAGAGGGTTGCTTCATTGCTGTGCTAGTCTCGTTGGCGGTTTGTGGGAAAAGAGCCCGCAGGAGGTCTAGCACTCATACCCCGGGGTTGAGCACTCAGCGGCAAGAGGTAGAGGTAGAAGTCGCCCTGTTTGTGGAGAATACCAACGAAGACCGTTACCTGATACACACCGATGTAAAAGACGTATTAACTACCGGCCAGAGATAACCTACTCTGTCACAATATGCTCCCCTCCCTGGAATAGAAGAGGGTGGAGTGTGGTTAGAGCAGTGAAAGAGGGACATCAAATCTGCTGTTCTCTTCCAGCCTGACTGATCCGAACCTACCATGTTGTTAAAGAAAAATTGGAAGAGGCCTTCCCACCTGCGACTCTTTCTGCAGATAAGCACTGTATCACTTGTCGGATTGTTTTCTACCCTAAGAGGGACATCTTTTCAGAGGGAAATGTATACGTAATTTGGGTGTAGAACTTCTGGCAAAACAAGAGAAGCTCCTGCGAAGTAGGGCCCAAAGGTGAATGTTTAAATACCTGTAACACTGCATAATAAGACATACTGATTACGTTAGAGAATATTTAACCAGTGTCGGTAAAAAGATAATGATCCCTGCCATATGCATATACCCTTGAAGAGGAGAATAAACCCCCTTGCCTTATTGGAGAAAAAGAGTAAAGCACTGTATTACTGGTCTGATTATTTTCTACCCTAAGAGGGACATCTTTTCAGAGGGGTATATACACATAATTTGGGTGTAGAAATTTTTTCAATATAAGAGAAGCTCCTGTGAAGTAGGGCCCAAAAATATGAATGCGTAAATACTCATATCACTGCATAATAAGATATACCAGCTCTTCGGCAATAATATTTAACCAGTTGTGGTGAGAAGATAATGATCTTTCTTTTGTGCACATATACTTGGAGAGGAGAATACAACCTCTGGCTTTACTGGAGAAAGGTTGAAAAGGAGTAAAAATGCATGGGTCTAACTGCTGGGAGAAGACACACAAAACTGTATATGCATTAGATCACAAGACTCTTTATGTGCGTTTAAAAAAAAAGCAAGAACTTTCTGTTTACTTGATAAGTGGGGCCTTGCCTGGGAACATTTATTATATTATTTTCAGGGACTAAGACATATCCAAGACCCAGTTTATTTGCTGAGCCCAGTAGTATTTGAGCTTGGTAATGGTTCTGATGGAGTCAGCTGATCAGTGCTGATAAAATGTTTGACATTATTCTCTTACTACAGTGACTGTTTGATTAGTGATGAACTTGTGCTGAAGTACTGTCAACTAGTTTGAAGAATAAATTAGATCAATCTTAGATATGTAAAAACATATTGGCACACTTTGGTTTTGTATTGTTTATGTTGCACTGGTAAAAAAACACAAAAAGAGAGAATGGCACCTGTCTTTCAGATCAAGAACAGTTCAGCACTACATTGCTATGTTGATAGCCAAAGGTAAAACCCACATACCCCCACTTCACCTTTATACTGTAGGCGCAAACCTTCTGAAACAGCTCACCGCCGGAACGTTTTCATGGTAGATGTGGTTGCTTCGTATTCCTCAATACCCCATGATAGAGGCTTGGAGGCAATTCATTTTTGTCTGGAGAGAATGACCAACTATGATTAGAAGTTTTGCATATTTATCCTTAGGATAACTAGATTTTTGTTGACCCACAATACCTTTACTTTTGAGGGTGTTCACTACCTCCAAAGATGTGGGACAGCTATGGGGGCTAAGTTTGCCCCCTCCTATGCCAACCTGTTTATGGGTTGGTGGGAGCTGTCTCACATCTTTGGATATGGTGAGCATCTCAGAGAAAGGATTATATACTATAGACGGTATATTGACGATCTTCTGATCATCTGGAAAGGTGACCAAAATGATGCTGAGATATTTGTGAACACATTAAATCAGAATGAAGTTAGCATTCATTTCACCTTTGAAATTAGCTGGACATCACTCTCCAAGGTACCTTGAATGGTAAAATTGTAACTGAGGTATATAGGAAGCCTATTTCTGGCAACACTCTCCTTCATGCCCGCAGTAGTCATCCCAAAAGGGTCTTTAAATCTGTCATAAAATACTATGCAGAAACTGCGCTAGGGATGAAGAATTTGATAAACATGCAAAGGACTTGGAGGAGAGGTTTTGCAGCAGGGGATATAGGAGAAGGGATGTGGAAGCACCTAAAAATCAAGTGGCAGCCACTAATAGAGAGGTCTATTTAAGACCAAGAGTATTAGAACAAGAAAGGTTTGAGGGGGTTTCTTTCATCACCCAATATAGCAACCAGTTTCATCAGGTCTGCAATATAATATGGAAGCATTTCTCATTGCTTAAAGCTGATGATGGTCTGGTGGATGTGGTTGCTAAGGGATGTAGGTATACATTTAAGAGAGGAAAATCTATAGGGAATATGGTAGCCCCTACCCAACTGAAGCCTAATACAACCAATGATTTGTCTTGGCTCCAATTTAGGGGCACCTATAGATGTAGCTATTCTCAATGTATTGCTTGTGACTTTATGCAGATTGGGGAAGGTTTCAGGAGTACGGTCACAGGGGAAAGATTCAGGCATTTCTCATGTTTGAACTGTAGAGCGGTCTATGCTGTGTACCTCCTTACATGCACCCAATGTGTGAAACAATATGTTGAGCTCACAAGCAGGGACATAAGACAGAGAATTTGTGAGCACCTTACCAGTATAAAACTAGGAAAATTGACTACTCCATTGGTGCAGCATTTTAAGGAGGTGCATAACAAAAATGCCAGTTATTTGCGTTGGACCATTATTGAAGTTGTGAGGTGCAAAGAGAGAGGGGGCGGGGACAAAGTATTGGGTAAAAGAGAGGTTTTTTGGATACACAGGCTCAGGACTAGAGTACCAGATAGGTTTAATTCTGAATATGATGTGATCAACTTCTGGGAATGAATTAGCCTGGGTCTGTGTATACCATGAAGACAGCAGCTTGTATTAGTTATAGAAAACTAGAAAATGAAGGACATATAGGAATACTGGTACCCATCCCTATTAAATCCCACACACACCCTCCCCTTCTCCCCTCTCCTCGCTCTCTCTTCCTATTTCCTTCCTAACCCCTTCCCTCCCCTCACTTCCCTCCCCCCCTTTTCATTCCCCCTCTTCTCACATTTCTCTTCCCCCCACCCCTTCTTTTTCATGGTCAGTTTTTAAAACACATGAGTTAAACTCCCAGACATAGGTACAAATAGAGAGTATCTTTCTCAAGGGATAGTCACTATCTAAATGAATTCTACCAGTTTAGGGATAGTGTATTATCTCTGCTTTTCTAATATGTATTTTTTGAGGTTTAATTACTAGCTATACATGATTCCTAAAAATCCCAGCAGAGAATTCTAATGATGCTTTTTTAATAACATTAATTTAGCATACAATGACCAGTGGAGTTAAATTTATTAAATTATGTATATATGAATACAAATCACTGTCTATCGGTTGTATGATATTTAAAAGGATTATTACAATGCAAGGTATATGTACAAAGTGTATATAAACACTCATTTCGTTACACTGTTAAGCGTGCTTAGAATACTTCACATATGAATTTGATTGTGTCACAGTTAAGTGTTATACCAGTGATACTTTATATATATATATATATATATATATATATATATATATATATATATATATATACAGGGAGTGCAGAATTATTAGGCAAGTTGTATTTTTGAGGATTAATTTTATTATTGAACAACAACCATGTTCTCAATGAACCCAAAAAACTCATTAATATCAAAGCTGAATAGTTTTGGAATTAGTTTTTAGTTTGTTTTTAGTTATAGCTATTTTATGGGGATATCTGTGTGTGCAGGTGACTATTACTGTGCATAATTATTAGGCAACTTAACAAAAAACAAATATATACTCATTTCAATTATTTATTTTTACCAGTGAAACCAATATAACATCTCAACATTCACAAATATACATTTCTGACATTCAAAAACAAAACAAAAACAAATCAGTGACCAATATAGCCACCTTTCTTTGCAAGGACACTCAAAAGCCTGCCATCCATGGATTCTGTCAGTGTTTTGATCTGTTCACCATCAACATTGCATGCAGCAGCAACCACAGCCTCCCAGACACTGTTCAGAGAGGTGTACTGTTTTCCCTCCTTGTAAATCTCACATTTGATGATGGACCACAGGTTCTCAATGGGGTTCAGATCAGGTGAACAAGGAGGCCATGTCATTAGATTTTCTTCTTTTATAACCTTTCTAGCCAGCCACGCTGTGATGGAGCATTGTCCTGCATGAAAATCATGTTTTTCTTGAAGGATGCAGACTTCTTCCTGTACCACTGCTTGAAGAAGGTGTCTTCCAGAAACTGGCAGTAGGACTGGGAGTTGAGCTTGACTCCATCCTCAACCCGAAAAGGCCCCACAAGCTCATCTTTGATGATACAAGCCCAAACCAGTACTCCACCTCCACCTTGCTGGCGTCTGAGTCGGACTGGAGCTCTCTGCCCTTTACCAATCCAGCCACGGGCCCATCCATCTGGCCCATCAAGACTCACTCTCATTTCATCAGTCCATAAAACCTTAGAAAAATCAGTCTTGAGATATTTCTTGGCCCAGTCTTGATGTTTCAGCTTGTGTGTCTTGTTCAGTGGTGGTTGTCTTTCAGCCTTTCTTACCTTGGCCATGTCTCTGAGTATTGCACACCTTGTGCTTTTGGGCACTCCAGTGATGTTGCAGCTCAGAAATATGGCCAAACTGGTGGCAAGTGGCATCTTGGCAGCTGCACGCTTGACTTTTCTCAGTTCATGGGCAGTTATTTTGCGCCTTGGTTTTTCCACACGCTTCTTGCGACCCTGTTGACTATTTTGAATGAAACGCTTGATTGTTCGATGATCACGCTTCAGAAGCTTTGCAATTTTAAGAGTGCTGCATCCCTCTGCAAGATATCTCACTATTTTTTACTTTTCTGAGCCTGTCAAGTCCTTCTTTTGACCCATTTTGCCAAAGGAAAGGAAGTTGCCTAATAATTATGCACACCTGATATAGGGTGTTGATGTCATTAGACCACACCCCTTCTCATTACAGAGATGCACATCACCTAATATGCTTAATTGGTAGTAGGCTTTCGAGCCTATACAGCTTGGAGTAAGACAACATGCATAAAGAGGATGATGTGGTCAAAATACTCATTTGCCTAATAATTCTGCACTCCCTGTATATACATTGTATATACAAATGTTCATTTGATCTATGTAATTTATCATGGCTAGGGGTGGAGACTAGGAGTTAACTCCCGGCTGTTTTTTTAACTATGAAACAATCAGAAGAAAAACCGGCGCATCTTCTTTAGGTAAAAACATCCAAGTTTATTTCATCACTCTAAAACGGCAAAAGTCAAGCTTTACATTTTTCGGCGCTCAGGCTTTAGTCATAAGCATGACTTTCTTAAAACATCCATGATTATTTAAAACCACTACCGGGTGACTACCGGGTAATCCTAGGTCACATGTGATGATTCAATTTAGTTATACATCTTATAGTGGACTCATTGAAAAACACTTACAATAGAGTAATGATACAAAACACTGTATTGTTAATTCTATAACAGTAATTTAAAGATCTCTACGATTATTTTTATCTGATAAATATACAGTGAATGACATAATGCAGAAATATTTTTTATATCTGTTCTTGTACACTCTCAAACTCCTTAAATAAGTAACAATTGAAATTTAATGAGAGAGTTAGAGTGCATATGAAGAGTTAATGAGACTTTTCAAAGCTATCTACATAGGTGATTATAACCACTCACTAAAGATCTCTACTATTATTAACTCATAGCAAACACATTAAAGGGACATTAAACCCAAAAATTGTCTTTCATGATTTAGAAAGAGAATACAATTTTAAACAACTTTCTAATTTACTTCTGTTATCTAATTTGCTTAATTCTCTTGATATTTTTTCCTGAAAAGCATATCTAGATAGGCTTAGTAGCTGCTGATTGGTGGCTCCACATAGATGCCTCGTGTGATTAGCTGACCAATGTGCATTGCTATTTCTTCAACAAAGGCTATCTATAGAAAGAAGCAAATTAGATAATAGAAGTAAATTGGAATGTTGTTTAAAATTGTGTTCTCTGTCTGAATCATGAAAGAATTTTTTTGGGTTTAATAGCCCTTTAAGTAGTATAGAGATATTTCCAACTGTCCTGTATACACTTGATCCCTTTGAATACGTGTAAGTTATTCTTTGATCTAGTGAAAATAAAAAATGAATGGGGAAAAGTACATATGAAGGGATAACTTAACCTCTTGAGAGTACTACAGAAATTAATTTGGCTAATTCATCTAAATATAAAAGTTACAAAGATAATAAAGCTAAATAGTACCAAATACAAAATATATATAAATTTAAGATAGAGTGTCCCTAAAGCTCCTATATGCTTAGTACTATTGAACACTTATGGGCATAATAGCCTGCAGCTACTCCCAATAGTTAATAATGTCAAAAGTAGAATTAAACCCTTTAGGGTTGCGAGTCTCCATATTGAAGATCCAAAATGCTTCCCTTTTGAAAAGCAATTTATTGACATTACCCCCTCTTTTTGGGCATTTTACTTTCTCTATAACTTTCCATTTCAGTGTAGCATTATAATTATGATGATCTTTGATGAAATGAGTGGCTAGACCTGAACATTTGTATGATCTCTTAATATCAGACAAATGTTCTCTTACTCTTTAGCGGACCTCCCTCAAGGTACAACCAATGTATTGTTTGTTATTGCAAGTGCACCAAATGAGATAGATAACGTTTTTTGATCTGCAATTTACACAATCCTTCAATACATATTGTTTCCCAGTTGATGTAGATGTAAATGTAGTGTCAAAAGTTCCAAAGCTACATGGTGTGCATAGACTCTATCCACATGTGTGCATACCTTTAACAATTAGCCAAGAGCTTTTGGTTTTTTTAACTAATCACGGCACCTGTGGGTGCTTAAAAGGTCTGTTTAGACTTTTGACTGCAGCTACGATTACGGCTGGGACAGCCGAAACGCATCAGCAGCAGTCAGCCGAGGAGTGAGCTCCTCTCTCCATCCTCAATTTGCTGTGTGGATCCTTTTCCTGTATGGATTTTAATTTTTGAAGCAATAAAAGTTAATTTTACTTTTAATTCGGCTGGTGTCAGAGTGCTCCTTTTTTGGTTGAAGAAAAGCTTATGTTGCACTGGTAACACTTTTTTTTTTTTTTCTCTCACTAATACTTAATGGATAAATATGTAAATAAAAATAAAAATAAATCACCTAAGATGGCCACTAAAGGCTGCACACAGGATAAGAGGAATAATCCTTGCTAGATATAATTATATAATAATTGAGGATGCACCTGAGGAAAATATACTAACAAATCACACTAATTTAGAGTTATTGACACAAACTAATGCTTTATTTTCACCCAAACTTGATCTCATTCATGATAGTATTACCACACTATCGAATGAGGTAAAATGATATGCCAATAGGTTAAGACAAGTTGAACAAAGAGTTTTGGATCTGGAAGACAGAGAAATAACTAGACAGAAAATCAATCAAACCTTTATAAAACAAGTAGATAATATCAAAGCTAATCTACAAGAGTTAGAAAACAGGACTAGACATAACAATATGAGAATTATAGGGCTACAAGAAGATATTCTAGACAAGAACTTACAAAATTTTGCTGAGAAAGAGCTGCTTATTTTATTAGGGTTAAATGAGCTTATTTCTTATTATTCTCCCTAGAATTGAAAGGATACACAGAGTAAGGGTAAGAAGGAGAGTAATTAAAGGGCCATAATACCCAAATGTTTAAACACTTGAAAGTGATACAGCATAGCTGTAAAAAGCTGACTAGAAAATATCTCCTGAACATTTCTATGTAAAAAAGAAAGATATTTTACCTCAAAAGTTCCTCAGTAGCCACCTCCCATTGTAAAGAATTTCTAAGCAGCATTTTAGTGTGTATGTCCTAGGACAGCTGAAAGGATGAGCCTCGTGAACTCTCATATTATTTCACCAATCAGGTAAAGGAAGCTTACTATGAAATCTCATGAGAGTTAAGTCAAATCTCACGAGATCACAGTAAGAGTTCATGACCTCAGCACTGCTGATGCTGATTGGCCGCTGTTCATTTCTTCATTTTTTTTTATTTTTACCTGCAGCTGGGAGCAGGTGAAGTATAACTTTTTACACAGAACTAACTCTGCTGAGCTGAGGAAATTGTGAGGTAAAATATCTTTCTTTTTTACATAGAGATGCTCAGGTGATATTTTCCTGTCAGCTTTTTACAGTTATACTGCATCAGTTTCAAGTGATTTAGCATATGAGTATTATGTCCCTTTAAGGAATTTACTCTAGCAGACCGGATATTTTAAATTTTTGAATTTCCAGTACAAGATGCAAATTATGAGAGCATATAGAGCAAAAAAAAGTTCCTTGGAAAAATATACTATTATTTAACGATTTATCTGCTGAAACTTCAAATAAACGCAAGATCATGGCTCCTATATGTACACAAATTATTCAAATGGGGCTAAAAGCTAGGTTGATGTACCCTGCTAAAATATATGTACAATCACAAAAAGGGGATAAAACTTTTCTAAAAGAGTCTGAGGCTAGGGAATAGTTAGGTTCTAAACAATTGTAATTAAAGTAGAAAAGGTATTAAATAAGATGGATATAAATGTATGGGATATTGTACAATTTATTTTGCTTTTTTAATTTTTTTATTATTTTCATCAAAAAGAATAAATATGGTTAATAATTAGGTAGTGAAGGGTTCTGTTTTTAAATGTGCATTTGGGGTCACAGACGGATTAAATATTATTTTTTTTATGATTAGATGGTTTTAAAAATTGCTTCATGGAATGTAGGTGGCTTTACATCTCCCATTAAAAGGAAATCAATTTTAAAGTATGCTAAGAATTTGGGAGTTCAAATTCTATTTTTGCAAGAAACTCATTTAAAAACCCAGGAAGCTATCGGCTAGATTACGAGTTTTGCGTTATGGTGAAAAAGCAGCGTTAAGCCTCATAACGCTGCTTTTTTACTACTGCTGGTATTACGAGTCTTTCAGATTTAGGGGCACCGCACACTTTTTTTGCCTTACCGCAAATCAACTTACGCAATTTGCGTATAGTCTTTTTTCTATGAGACTACCATAGCGCCAGTATTACGAGCTTGTCCTGGGAGGCCAAAAAGTGAGCGGTACACCCTATCTCGTCAAGATTTGTACCGCATTTTAAAGTCAGTAGTTATGAATTTTACACTACAACGCTGTAGAATAAAACTCATAACTAAAGTGAAAAAAGTACACTAACACCCATAAACTACCTATTAACCGCTAAACCGAGGCCCTCCCACATCGCAAACACTAAAATAAAATTATTAACCAACCCCTAATCTGCCGCTCCGGACATAACCGCCACTAGAATAAACATATTAACCCTTAAACCACCATTCTCCTGCATCGCAAACATTAGTTAAATATTATTAACCCCTATTCTGCTGTCCCTAACATCGCCGCCACCTACCTACATTTATTAACCCCTTATCTGCTGTCCCTAATGTCACCACCACTATATTAAATCTAAGTCTAACCCTAACCATAACACCCCCTAACTTAAATATAATTAAAAGAAATCTAAATAAAACCTACAATTATTACCTAAATTATTCCTATTTAAAACTAAATACTTACCTGTAAAATAAACCCTAAGCTAGCTACAATATAACTAATAGTTACATTGTATATAACTTAGGGTTTATTTTTATTTTGCAGGCAAGTTTGTATTTATTTTAACTAGGTAGAATAGTTACTAAATAGTTATTAACTATTTACTAACTACCTAGCTAAAATAAATAAAAATGTACCTGTAAAATAAAAACTAACCTGTCTTACACTAAAACCTAACCTAACCCTACAATTAAATAAATTCCCTAAATTAAATACAATTAACTAAATTCAAAACAATTAGCTAAATTACAAAAAACAAAAACAATAAATTACACAAAATAAAAAACAAATTACAAGATCTTTAAACTAATTAACCTAATCTAATAGCCCTATCAAAATAAAAAAAAATCCCACCCAACATAAAACAAACCCTATCCTAAACTAAACTACCAATAGCCCTTAATAGGGCCTTTTGTGGGACATTGCCCCAAAGAAATCAACTCTTTTACCTGTAAAAAAAATACAAACAACCCCCCCAACAGTAAAACCCACCACCCACACAACCTACCCCCCAAATAAAACCCTAACTTAAAAAACCTAAGCTCCCCATTGCCCTGAAAAGCCCTTAAAAGGGCAATTAGCTCTATTGGGGCCCAAAGCCCTAATCTAAAAATAAACCCCACCCAATACACCCTTAAAAAATCCTAACACTAACCCCCGAAGATCCACTTACCGGGAGAAGTCTTCATCCAAGCAGCAAGATGTCCTCAATGAAGCCGGCAGAAGTGGTCCTCCAGATGGGCAGAAGTGGTCCTCCAGACGGGCAGAAGTCTTCATCCAGACGGCATCTTCTATCTTCATCCTTCCGACACGGAGCGACTCCATCTTCAAGACATCCGGCGCAGAGCATCCTCTTCAATCGAAGGCTTCATGCTGATTGAAGGTTTCTTTAAATGACGTAATCCAAGATGGTATCCCTTAGATTCCAATTGGCTGATAGAATTCTATCAGCCAATCGGAATTAAGGTAGAAAAAATCCTATTGGATTTTTAAAAGGGCCTTTTGTGGGGCATTGCCCCAAAGAAATCAGCTCTTTTACCTGTAAAAAAAATACAAACAACCCCCCCAACAGTAAAACCCACCACCCACAGAACCAACCCCGCAAATAAAACCCTAACTAAAAAAACCTAAGCTCCCCATTGCCCTGAAAAGGGCATTTGGATGGGCATTGCCCTTTAAAGGGCATTTAGCTCTATTGTGGCCCAAAGCCCTAACCTAAAAATAAAACCCACCCAATATACCCTTAAAAAATCCTAACAATAACCCCAGAAGATCCAGTTACCGGGAGAAGTCTTCATCCAAGTGGCAAGATGTCCTCAACGAAGTTGGCAGAAGTGGTCCTCCAGACGGGCAGAAATCTTCATCCAGACGGCATCTTCTATCTTCATCCATCCAGCGCAGAGCGAGTCCATCTTCAAGACATCCGGCACGGAGCATCCTCTTCCAACGACGACTACCCGACGAATGAAGGTACCTTTAAGTGACGTCATCCAAGATCAGCCAATCAGAATTAATGTTGAAAAAATCCTATTGGCTGATGCAATCAGCCAATAGGATTGAACTTCAATCCTATTGGCTGATCCAATCAGCCAATAGGATTGATCTTGCATTCTATTGGCTGTTCCAATCAGCCAATAAAATGTGAGCTCAATCCTATTGGCTGATTGGATCAGCCAATAGGATTGAAGTTCAATCCTGTTGGCTGATTCCATCAGCCAATAGGATTTTTTCAACCTGAATTTCGATTGGCTGATAGAATTCTATCAGCCAATCGGAATCTAAGGGACGCCATCTTGGATGACGTCACTTAAAGGTACCTTCATTCGTCGGGTAGTTGTCGTTGGAAGAGGATGCTCCGCGCCGGATGTCTTGAAGATGGACCCGCTCCGCGCCGGATGGATGAAGATAGAAGATGCCATCTGGATGAAGACTTCTGCCCGTCTGGAGGACCACTTCTGCCCGTCTGGAGGACCACTTCTGCCCATCTGGAGGACCACTTCTGCCGGCTTCGTTGAGGACATCTTGCCGCTTGGATGAAGACTTCTCCCGGTAAGTGGATCTTCAGGGGTTAGTATTAGGATTTTTAAGGGTGTATTGGGTGGGTTTTATTTTTAGGTTAGGGCTTTGGGCCGCAATAGAGCTAAATGCCCTTTTAAGGGCAATGCCCATCCAAATGCCCTTTTCAAGGCAATGGGGAGCTTAGGTTTTTTTAGTTAGGGTTTTATTTGTGGGGTTGGTTGTGTGGGTGGTGGGTTTTACTGTTGGGGGGTTTGTATTTTTTTTTACAGGTAAAAGAGCTGATTTCTTTGGGGCAATGCCCCGCAAAAGGCCCTATTAAGGGCTATTGGTAGTTTAGTTTAGTTTAGGGTGCTTTTTTTATTTTGATAGGGCTATTAGATTAGGTGTAATTAGTTTAAAGATCTTGTAATTTGTGTTTTATTTTCTGTAATTTAGTGTTTTGCTTTTTTGTAATTTAGCTAATTGTTTTGAATTTAGTTAATTGTATTTAATTTAGGGAATGTATTTAATTGTAGTGTTAGGTTAGGTGTTAGTGTAAGACAGGTTAGTTTTTATTTTACAGGTCAATTTGTATTTATTTTAGCTAGGTAGCTATTAAATAGTTAATAACTATTTACTAACTATTCTACCTAGTTGAAATAAATACAAACTTGCCTGTAAAATAAAAATAAACCCTAAGCTATATACAATGTAACTATTAGTTATATTGTAGCTAGCTTAGGGTTTATTTTACAGGTAAGTATTTAGTTTTAAATAGGAATCATTTAGGCAATAAGTGTAGGGTTTATTTATATTTATTTTAATTATATTTAAGTTAGAGGGTGTTAGGGTTACGGTTAGACTTAGGTTTAGGGGATCATAAATATAATATAGTGGCGGCGACTTTGGGGTCGGCAGATTAGGGGTTAATAAATGTAGGTAGGTAGCGGCGATGTTAGGGGAGGCAGATTAGGGGTTAATAATATTTAACTAGTGTTTGCGATGCGGGAGTATGGCGGTTTAGGGGTTAATATGTTTATTTTAGTGACGGCGATGTTGTGGGCAGCAGATTAGGGGTTCATAAGTATAATGTAGGTGGCGGCGATATCCAGAGTGGCAGATTAGGGGTTAATAAGTATAATGTAGGTGTCGGCGATGTCGGGGGTGGCAGATTAGGGGTTAATAAGTGTAAGATTAGGGGTGTTTAGACTCTGGTTCATGTTAGGGTATTAGGTGTAAACATAAAATATGTGTCCCCATAGGAATCAATAGGTCTGCGTTACGGAGTTTTACGCTGCTTTATTGCAGGTGTTAGACTTATTTTCAGCCAGCTCTCCCCATTGATGTCTATGGGGAAATCGTGCACGAGCACGTACAACCAGCTCACCGCTGACTTAAGCAGCGCTGGTATTGGAGTGTTGTATGGAGCACAATTTTGCTGTACGCTCACTTCTTGCCTTTTAAAGCCGGGTTTAGGAAAACCTCCAATACCAGCGCTGTAGGTAAGTGAGCAGTGACGATAACGTCAAACGAAAAAAGGTAGATGGGTGCGCTGGGCCAAACTGATTACCACACACCCCCTTAAAAGACAAAAATCCCTGCAATTGTCTAGATTATAGTGAACAGATAAAAATGGAAATAAGGGAGGCGCTCAAAGCTAAAGGTATCAACACTAAAACAGATTTAATAAAACATATTAATGATCACAGATATAAATACAAAGGGACGTCTCCCCAAAATAAATTAAGCTAATATCCTAAAAAGTCTATTGACCGCTAATATCCTAAAAAGTCTATTGATCGCTAAAACTAATTCAGATTTAAAAAACAAACAAGATAATCGGCAGTGCCTATGTAGTAATTGTGATTCAGGCAGAAATAAATGTTATTTTTAAAACACCAAAACAAATGACAGTGTTCCGTAATTGAAATACCACCAAGCTGCTTTATTAGAGAAAAGCCGTAGCTGCCAAATATAGTGTTTAGAGAAATGAATCCGTTGTCCAAAGTTCTCTTACTTTGTAAGATATTTGTGTGTTAACACCAAAAAGCCGTGTACTTTACCAAGTTGTAGACTTGTCAGTTGCTGGTCTTACTCCCTCGCCCGGGCCTCACCTCGAGCGGGGCTGACTGCAGCTTTGGCGTCTGACGTCACAGAAAGGTGTTCCGGCTGAAGGTAGAGGCCGATTCCTGCGCTCCCCTCTATGCGCTGTACTCCCGGTCCTCTTTGGAAAGCCCTGCACTTAGTGCTAGTAGCACGCAGGGGGCTGTAAAACAGATTGGTATAATGGATATCCAAAACAGTGTTCCCCAATACAGAGGCTCTGCTCCTTAAGAGAAAATGTCCCAATAATGTAACCCGGGTTATTAGGTGAGACTCCAAATGAGATTCCAAAGATATGGTTAGTTGTTACAATGGTAATAACAACAGCACTGCCAACACATACGACGCGTTTCGCCCACCTATGGGCTTTATCAAGATAGTCAAGATAGTCTTATCTTGATAAAGCCCATAGGTGGGCGAAACGCGTCGTATGTGTTAAATGAGTTGGATCCTAAGTTTTGGCAGTTGGTAAGAGATGCCTTGTTACCATTTTCAGATAAATATATTATACTGGGTGGGGATTTTAATTTAACACCTAATAGGATATTGGATAGAACACAGGCAAAGATCCCAGCCAATACTTATGAAAGAGGGGTAAAGGGCTTAAAAGCATATAAAGATAAATCTATTCAATATAGAAGAAAACGGAAGAGTTAATTTTAAAACAGATAAGAAAACATTTGAAATCATAGGATATCTGGAGAAATATGCATCCAGATAAAAGAAATTTTACATGCCTCTCTAAAACTTTTGGCGTGCTGTCAAGAATAGATATTATTATTATTTTTATTATCATTTATTTGTTAAGCACCCGCCAAATTCCGTAGCACTGGGTACAATGATAGGGATATACAATGACAAAGATTTGTGATAAAATACAAAACATAACAAAACTAAACAAATCTAGTACAGGAGGAAGAGGGCCCTGCTCTGGAGAGCTCACAGTCTATAGGTTTAGGGTGCAGAGACATAAGGTTGGGGTAGCTTGTTACATCGGTTGTATTTGCAGCAGTGAGTCAGGCAGTTCATGTACATGTATTAGTTTGGTTCGGATGAGGGATGGAGGAGAGATGGTAAACCTCTCTGAATAGGTGAGTTTTCAAGGAGCGCCTGAAGCTATACAAGGTTGGAGACAGTCTTATGGAGCGGGGTAGAGAGTTCCAGAGGACAGGAGCAGCACGTGCGAAGTCTTGGAGGTGGGAGTGAGACGTAGAGATAACAGGAGTGTAGAGACGTAGGTCAGAGGTTGATCAAAGAGGACGGGATGGGGAATATTTCACAATGAGAGAGGAAATATAGTTGGGAGTTAGACTGTTGAGTGCTTTGTAAGTTAGGGTTAATACTTTAAATTGTATTCTGGAGTGTATGGGGAGCCAGTGTAGAGACTGGCACAGCCAGATCGGCGACTTAGGTGAATGAGTCTAGCAGAAGCATTCCTAATAGATTGGAGGGAGGAGAGGCAGTGTTTTGGAAGGCCATTTAGGAGTAGATTGCAATAATCAATGCGTGACAAAATGAGGGAATGAATAAGTATTTTTGTAGTTTTTTAAATAAGGAAGGGACGAATTCTGGAAATGTTGCGTAGGTGTGAACGGCAGGATTTGGTAAGCGCTTGTATATGTGGGTTGAATGTGAGTTCTGAGTCTAGTGTGACCCAAAGACAGCGGACCTGGGGTGAGGTGTTGAGAATAGAGTCTCCAACCATCAGAGAAATGTCAGGTGTTGGATGTCTCGAAGAGGGGGGATAAGAAGCAGCTCAGTTTTTGACAGATTGAGTTGGAGGTAGTGTGAAGACATCCAAGAGGAAATTGCAGAGAGGCAGTCAGAAATCTGGTTGAGTAAAGAGGGAGAGATATCAGGAGAGGAAAGATAGATTTGGGTATCATCAGCATATAAGTGGTACTGGAATCCAAGGGAGGCTATAAGTTTTCCAAGGCAGGATGTATAGTGAGAGAAAAGCAAGGGGCCCAAGAGCCTTGCGGTGCTCCAACTGAGAGAGGCATAGGATCACACGATATGTTGTTAAAGGAAACTGAAAACTAGCGGTTTGACAGATATGATGCAAACCAGGAGAGGGCTGTGTCTCGGATGCCAAATGAATGTAGTATTTTTAGGAGGAGAGGATGTTCAACTGTGTCAAAAACGGTGGACAGGTCAAGAAGAATTAGTAAGGATTAATGGCCTTTTGCTTTAGCTGATAACAGGTCATTTGTTACTTTAGGAAGAGCAGTTTCTGTTGAGTGTTTAGGGCGGAAACCAGATTGTAGTGGATCAAGTAAGGAGTTAGTTGTGAGAAATTGAGTTAGCAGATTATAGAATAGTCGTTCCAATAATTTTGAAGCAAAGGGAAGTAAGGAGACCAGTAGATAGTTAAAAGGCAAGGAGGGGTCAAGCGAGGGCTTTTTTAGGATTGGTATGATTGACGCATGCTTGAATCCTTGTGAAATATATTGCAGGAATCCTGACTACAATGTATAATAAATTCTGGCCGGTCAGATGACACCCCCTAGGGATTTTAACGAATCTGCTATTACTCTTATTTTGAAACCTGGAAAGGACCCTGAATCTATGGATTCATATAGACCAATATCTTTATTAAATTTAGACTATTAAATTTAGACTATAAAATTTTAACTAAATTAATAACAAAGAGAATTCAACCATCTATGGCGGACCGGACCAGACTGGCTTTATGAAGGGTAGGTCATTAAATGTGAATCTTAGAAAGGTTTTTCTATCTATTTCTAACCCTTGGTATAATCAGAAATTCAAACAGGAAAAACCAAGCCATGATCTCTCTATTATTTGCCTTGACGCCCGTAAAGCTTTTGATTCCATTACATGGGACCACTTGTTGATGTCCTTGGAAAGATTTGGATATTATGGGAATATACAAAAAGTTATTAAGTTATTATACACGGAATCTTCTGCATATCTGAAGATAAATAGTAATAAAACCTCTTCATTTAAGTTGCTAAGAGGAACTAGACAAGACTGTCCACTATCCCCACTGATTTTTAAAATTGCATTAGAATCTCTAGCAATTCTAATTAGGAAAGAGATACAAGGCATACCAATTGCTGATCAAGAAATAACAACAGCACTATATGCGGATGATTTATTTATTTTTATGCAGCATTCCTCGGTTAAATCTCCCTAACAGTATGTTCTCTGGGTATTAAATAATACCAATAAATCAGAGATATTATGGGTGTATAAAAACAAAGAGTCAACAACAGGGTTATTTAGGGAAGTAGGTAATAGTATGACTTATTTGGGAATTAAGATCTCTAAACACCCTGAGGAATGGTACAAATTGAATGTAGGCACAGGGGTTAATCATTTTTGTGAACATCTTAAAAAATGGAAATCACTCTCCCTCCCATTGATAGGAAAGATTAGTTTGTTAAAAATTATTGCTTTACCCAAACTCTTATACATCTTTCAGAATGTACCTCTCCTATTGAGGAGAGCAGATAGTAAGAAAATTAATTTAGCTATTATACATGGGAGGAGAGGAAACCTAGGATCAGTATTGGTAGTGTAGGAATATATGGGCTTTCCCCTCCCACACATAGCAAATTATAATCTAGCTACTTTGAGTAAGATTGCTCTAGATATGATACTAAAATGTGATTATTTTACGATAACAGCAATTGAATTGAAACTTAGTTCACCCATCTCTCTGACGAACATAATAACATAATAAGATCTGATTATTGCATGGCACCGAATATGTAAAATTCTAAACATCAATTTCTCAGTTTCCAAATATTTAGAAATTAATAATAATTCAGACTTAAGGCAGGGAGGTGTTGCGAAAATATGGCATAATTAAGGTTTGGGGAAAATACATCAGCTATGGGAGGAGGCACAAGGAGTAACCTCCATATATTCCTTTGATGAATTAAAAGAAAAATACTCCCTAGATGCAAAACATTGGTTTTCATATCTGAAGGCAAAACATTATTGTATTAAACTTATATCAATGTATGGCATACACTGGGATTGGACGGTATTAGCACAAGTTATTAATGCTTTTTCTAAGGGGAAATTCTCTATCTCACGATTATATAAATTGATTACCAATGTAAATCAAGATCTTTTTTTAGAAAAAAATGGCTCAAAAATTGAGTCAGATTTGGCATGGTAATTTTAATTATCAAACGGCGAGATTTGTGTTATGAGGGGTGCAGTGCTAATTCTCAATGCTCACTTACATACAGCTCTGGTATTGCGGGTTTTTACAAACCCGGCATTAAAAGGCAACTCCAATACCAGCGCTCCTTAAGTCAGTGGTGAGCTGGTCATAGGTGCTTGTGCACTATTTCCCCATAGAAATCAACGGGGAGAGCTGGCTGAGCAAAAGTCTAACACCTGCAATAAAGCAGCATAAAACTCAGTAACGCAGCCCCATTGATTCCTATGGGGAAACTAAATTTATGTTTACACATAACACCCTAACATGAACCCGAGTCTAAACACCCCTAATCTTACACTTATTAACCCCTAATCTGTCACCCCCGACATTGCCGACACCTGCATTATACTTATTAACCCATATTCTGCTGCCCCCGACATCATCACTACCTACATTATACTTATTAACCCCTAATCTACCGCTCCGGACATCGCTGCCACTATAAAAAACATATTAACCCCTAAACCGCCGCACTCCCGCCTCGCAAACACTAGTTAAATAATATTAACCCCTAATCTGCCACCCCTAACATCGGCACCACCTACATTATATTTATTAACCCCTATTCTGCCGTCCCCAACGTTGCTGCCACTATATTAAATGTATTAACCCCTAAACCTAAGTCTAATCCTAACCCTAACACCCCCTAACTTAAATATAATTTAAATAAATCTAAATACAAATTCCTATCATTAACTAAATTATTCCTATTTAGAACTAAATACTTACCTATAAAATAAACTCTAAGCTAGCTACAATATAACTAATAGTTACATTGTATCTATCTTAGGGTTTATTTTTATTTTACAGGCAAGTTTGTATTTATTTTAACTAGGTAGAATAGTTACTAAATAGTTATTAACTATTTGATAACTACCTAGCTAAAATAACTACAAAAGTACCTGTAAAATAAAACCTAACCTATGTTACAATAACAACTAACACTACACTACAATTAAATAATTAACTAAATTAAATACAATTAAATTAAATTAGCTAAATCACAAAAATAACAAGGAAGCGACAGAAGTCTTCATCCAACCGGGCCGAAGTCCTCAACGAAGCCGGGAGAAGTCTTCATCCAAGCCGGGCGAAGTGGTCCTCCAGACGGGCAGAAGTCTTCATCCAGATGGCATCTTCTATCTTCATCCATCCAACGTGGAGTGGCTCCATCTTCAAGAGCATCCTCTTCATCCGGAGTCTTCTTACTGAATGATGGTTCCTTTAAATGACGTCATCCAAGATGGCATCCCTTAGATTCCGATTGACTGATAGAATTCTATCAGCCAATCGGAATTAAGGTAGAAAAAATCCTATTGACTGATGCAATCAGCCAATAGGATTGAAGTCGCATTCTATTGGCTGTTCCAATCAGCCAATAAAATGCGAGCTCAATCCTATTGACTGATTGGATCAGCCAATAGGATTGAAGTCGCATTCTATTGGCTGTTCCAATTAGGCAATAGAATGCGAGCTCAATCCTATTGACTGATTGGATCAGCCAATAGGATTTTCTACCTTAATTCCTTTTGGCTGATAGAATTCTATCAGCCAATTGGAATCTAAGGGACAACATCTTGGATGACGACATTTATAGGAACCGTCATTCATTAAGAAGACTCCGGATGAAGAGGATGCTCCGCGTCAGATGTCTTGAAGATGGAGCTGCTCCACGTCGGATGGATGAAGTTAGAAGATGCCGTCTGGATGAAGACTTCTGCCCATCTGGAGGATCACTTCGCCCGGCTTGGATGAAGACTTCTCCTGGCTTCATTGAGGACTTCGGCCCGGTTGGATGAAGACTTCTGCCGCTTCCTTGAGGATGGATGTACGGTGTCCAGAACAGTAAGTCGATCTTCAGGGGGTTAGTGTTAGGTTTTTTTAAGGGTATATTTGGTGGGTTTTATTTTTAGATTAGGGCTTTGGGCCGCAAAAGAGCTAACTGCCCTTTTAAGGGCAATGCCCATCCAAATGCCCTTTTCAAGGCAATGGGGAGCTTAGGTTTTTTTAGTTAGTATTTTATTTGGGGGGTTTGGTTGTGTGGGTGGTGGGTTTTACTGTTGGGTGGTTGTTTGTATTTTTTTTACAGGTAAAAGAGCTGATTTCTTTGGGGCAATGCCCCGCAAAAGGCCCTTTTAAGGGCTATTGGCAGTTTAGTTTAGTCTAGGGTTTTTTTTATTTTGGGGGGGCTTGTTTTATTTTGATAGGGCTATTAGATTATGTGTAGTTAGTTTAAAGATCTGTAATTTGTTTTTTATTTTCTGTAATTTAGTGGGGGGGGGTTGTGATTTAGCTAATTTTATTTAATTTATTTAATTGTATTTAATTTAGTTAATTTATTTAATTGTAGTTTAGTGTTAGGTGTTATTGTAAGAAAGGTTAGGTTTTATTTTACAGGTACTTTTGTATTTATTTTAGCTAGGTAGTTATTAAATAGTTTATAGCTATTTAGTAGCTATTCTACCTAGTTAAAATAAATACAAACTTGCCTGTATAATAAAAATAAACCCTAAGCTAGATACAATGTAACTATTAGTTATATTGTAGCTATCTTAGGGTTTATTTTACAGGTAAGTATTTAGTTTTAAATAAGAATAATTTAGTTAATGATAGTAATATTTATTTAGATTTATTTCAATTATATTTAAGTTACGGGGTGTTAGGGTTAGACTTAGGTTTACTTGTTAATAAATTTAATATAGTGGCTGCGACGTTGGGGATGGCAGATTAGGGGCTAATAAATGTAGGTAGGTGGCAGCGATGTTGGGGGCAGCAGATTAGGGGTTAATAAATATAATGTAGGTTGCGGTGATGTCCGGAGCAGAAGATTAGGGGTTAATAAGTATAATGTAGGTGGCGGCAATGTTAGGGGTGGCAGATTAGGGGTTAATATTATTTAACTAGTGTTTACAAGGCGGGAGTGCGGTGGTTTAGGGGTTAATATGTTTATTATAGTGGCGGCGATGTCTGGAGCGGCAGATTAGGGGTTAAAAATTTTATTATAGTGTTTGCGATGCGGGAGGGCCTCAGTTTAGGGGTTAATAGGTAGTTTATGGGTGTTAGTGTACTTTTTACCACTTTAGTTATGAGTTTTATGCTACGGCGTTGTAGTGTAAAACTCCTAACTACTGACTTTTAAATGGGGTAGGACTCTTGACGGGGTAGGCTGTACCGCTCACTTTTTGGCCTCCCAGGACAGACTTGTAAGTCGTAAGTCAGTTTGCGATAAGGCGATAATTGTGTGCGGTGCCCCTAAACCTGCAAGACTCGTAATACCAGCGGTAGTGAAAAAGCAGCGTTAGGACCTGTTAACGTTGCTTTTTCAGCCTACCGCACAACTCGTAATCTAGCCGAAAATATGTTAAAGAGCTTAAAATGAGTGGAAAAACCTCTCTATCTGCCTTCTCTAGGGAACAACATACTAATATATTATTAATGGTCTACTCAACTCCATTGAGCAGATCTAAATTGTCGAAGGAGGTGGAATAGAACTGCTGTCCGAAGTCCAGATTCTATAAAACCAATATTCTTCATTGTTTTTGGGCATGTCCAAAAATACAGAAATTTTGGAAGATGATTAACTACTGGGTAAATAGAATATGTCAGATAGACATCTTATTATTGGCAGAACAGATAATCTTTTTGTTAGCAGATACAAAATATAATGATAATCAAAATTTTATAAATATGGTTATTATTACTGCAAGGAATTTAATTTTAAAACACTGGAAAACAAATCTGATTCCGTCCTTTGTATCCTTTAGAAATGCTATTTGGAAACAGTTCTTAATAGAACAATATGATATTTGGTACAAGCATGAATATAATGTTGAACAATTTTTTGAAAGATTATTATTATTATTATTATCGGTTATTTGTAGAGCGCCAACAGATTGATGGAAGGAAATGTTGTATTTTACAGCTGGAACAAGTTGAACAAGAAACTCTGATTAGGAAATTTGAATCAACTCAATACATAAAGGAAAGCAAACTAAGTGGAGAATCGGTATAGACACCTAGATTCTGTAATATGGGTAAAATATATATATATATATATATATATATATATATGTATATGTATACAGTTGTGCTCATAAGTTTACATACCCTGGCAGAATTTATGATTTCTTGGCCATATTTCAGAGAATATGAATGATAACACAAAAACTTTTCTTTCACTCATGGTTAGTGTTTGGCTGAAGCCATTTATTATCAATCAACTGTGTTTACGGTTTTTAAATCATAATGACAACAGAAACTACCCAAATGACCCTGATCAAAAGTTTACATACCCTGGTGATTTTGGCCTGATAACATGCACACAAGTTGACACAAAGGGGTTTGAATGGCTATTAAAGGTAACCATCCTCAACTGTGATCTGTTTTCTTGTAATTAGTGTGTGAGTATAAAAGGTCAATGAGTTTCTGGACTCCTGACAGACCCTTGCATCTTTCATCCAGTGCTGCACTGACGATTCTGGATTCTGAGTCATGGGGAAAGCAAAAGAATTGTCAAAGGATCTGCAGGAAAAGGTAGTTGATCTTTTCCCCACAGATCCTTTGACAATTCTTTTTCTTTCCGTTTATATTCTTAAAGGTACACTTGCTGTCTTATATCTTGTATTTCATATATGTAAGACATACATAGGGTTAACTTAATTGTACAATCAGGGTGTGTTAGATTGGGCGTTTCTTTTAATTATACCTTTCAGTGTTTTAGCCAATTTGATTGTTCTTTACCTGTCTTAACTACCTTAGAGACATAGCACCTTAGGCTATGATTACGGCATTTAGCCGAAACATGTAAGCCACTGGTGCTACGCTCTTTCTACTCCTCCTCCAAGGCTGTTGTTGGGACCGAGTGAGCTGCGTCTCACAAGAATTTCCCTTTTAAACGTTTTCAATAAAGGACTGTTTTTACTATATTCACCTGGGACTCTACCTTTTCATTTTGATGTGTATTTTTATAAGCACACTTTCTGGGGAACAAGATCCTACAAAGCATGTGCACAAGCTCACAGGGTATACATATACTAGTCTGTGATTGGCTGATGTCTGTCACATGATACAGGGGCTGGAAAATGGGAGAAAAGGTTAATTTGTCAGAAATAAATCTACTGTTCATTTGAAATTCAGAGTAGGTGTTAAATTATTGTATTTTTATTATGCACTTGTTTATTATGCAATTGTACTGCATTGAGTGGTCCTTTAACTTAGTTCAATGGCATACTATTTTCCCATCAAAGTTGTAATTTTATTACAAATCCATACTGCATAGAACACATGGAATTCTAAAGTACAATGTCTCTTTAATATTAATGATTGCAAGTCAATTGCAATTGGTCCGAGAGGACAAGAGTCTGCTTTAAAAAATGAAAAAAATATAAAAAAAGGATGCATAGACAATCAGCTAGATTACGAGTTGGGTGTTATGTCTCAAATATCATCGTTATGGGCCCTAACGCTTAATTTTCCCTAACGCTGCTATTACAAGTTTCCATTGCGCCACAAATATCCACATTTACTCTCAAATCCATAACGCTCACCCAGACCCAGTAGTTAATGATATACCGATAACAAAAACATCCACAAATCAGCTCAAAAATATTACATAAAGAACACTTACACTAATACAAACACTGTACAATATTTCATTTTTAAATTCAATTTTTTCATGTTAAAATATAAAGGATCAAAGTTAGGAGATCTCGGGTGTTTGAAAAAAAATGCACACAAACCCATTTTACATTGACTTACATAGACATACATGAACATACACTCATCTAGCTACATCTAACTACAAATATTATCACATATATACACAAATCGATACATACAAACAATATATAGCACATTACGTACACAAAACATTAGTTTATTATGAAATTAACACGATTTAGCTACTTTTTCACAGAAGCACATGACGTCACTTACTTTACACTCAACACAAGTGTTGGATTTTATTTCTCTTCAAATTTCTCTCCTTCCTTGACTTCTATGGGGAATACGTGCTCATGCACTCGACCGGCAGATTTACCTAACGCACGTGAAATTTTTAGACTTTGAAACTCGTAATACCAGCGTTAGAATGGTGTCACTAATTCATTCATTCTTGCGTTGGTCCCGCTATGACAAATAGATCAAGAAATTACTATTTCCTTATGGAGTTATGGTGTTTCTTATGTGAACATCACTACAACATCAAATTCTTTTATGAAATTACATTACATCAACTATAAATCACCATCAATTCTATCCTCACCAATACGGTTAATCATCGGTTTCCAAAATTAAATCATATTTAAACGGAGAGAAGAAATATTTTTTAAGATTTCATTATTCACAAACCGTAGCCAATTGTAAATACGTCTCATTTACGTCTATTATAGCATTTCATTTATTCAACTCACATGCTTGGATGAACAGTTTATCTAGATAGGCTCGCCAGATGATGATTGATGGATGCACATACATGTCTTTTGTAATTGACTCATACATGTGCATTGATATTCATTAAAAAAAAAAAGATATAAACAATGAACACATTTACATCATACAACTACATTGGAAGGTTGCTTAACATTGGATTCTCTCTCAGAATCATGAAAGATCAATTATGGATTTAGTGTCCCTAACACTTTAACGATTCACTCATAATATACCATCAGGAATTACGTACAATAATAACATATCATTAGAACATATTAGAGTTGTCGCTTTTTTGAAAGGAACAACAATGCTATACTGCTTTATATAAATCAGGATATGTGGGAGAGAATCACCATACATACATAGATGTAGATAGCACACAGCACACAACAGCAAAGCACACATTTATCTTTTTAATCATCACACAATAAGAATATTTCAAAATACAACGAGAATGAAGATTTGGAAGCTAGACAGGCATGATGCTAATCTGATGACATCATTCTAAGATTCAACCATACAGATTATAGCATTGGGACTGTGCCGCCCCTTTCATCAGTTTCTCACTCAATACTACATATACGTAAACGAGAGGGTTGGAAGATCTTCATTATTATTGCGATTTCAATGGGACACGTAAAATATTGAGATCTCGCCAATCACTTATATATAGACTATTATAGATGTCAGCCGTTACTTTATAGTTTGGCAAAAATATTGCAGCAACATTGATCGATCAGATTCTATGCCATGTCTATGCACATTATACACAAGTATGCACTTTCAATCATGTTAGCGTGGACATGTGGTTTTTAATATGACATTGCGTTTGATAAGTATTTATTATGCATATGAACAAACATTACGAAGGTGCACTGTATATGTTACATTTTACACTTTCACATTACAATTCATTGGTGGGAAAATAAATTTCATCAAACACCAGAAAATCTGCCCACTTTGAAAGCATTCGCACCGCTCAGATACAATCAAGTGTATACAATCAGCAATCATTAAGAACACGCTACCATTGGACATATTGCACTATAAATCCCCCAAACTCCATGGCTAAAGCGTCCCTTGTGATCGACATTGTATCAAATCGCTTTTGTGTTTTTGCATACCTTGTTACTCCTTGTGTGTTTGCTCTGCTGTTTGGCTTTGTGCTGTTTGGCTTGGCAAATATGGATGATCCCCAGTTAGTTGGTGCAGGTGCTGTTGCACGAATTGTGTACAACAGAATTAGGCATGCTCTGCGTCTCCAAGAGAGACATAGGGCTCGTCTGATCAGAGGTCCTCCTGTTCACAGGGTGAGGTCCACCTTGGATAACATGAACAAGGAAAGAGTCGTAACAGTCCTGGACAAAAAAGGGAATACTGCACACCTCAAAAATGTTTATCCCCAAAAAACATAGTATACAAATAGCTGCAGAGAGAGTATATATATATATATATATATATATATATATATATATATATGGCAAATATATATATATGTAGATCTCAGAGGTGGCGCAAGTGAATGCTGCTTCCCTATAAAATGTGATATGTTAGGTTCAGGTGTATATAACATAAGAGTATCAAAAGATATGTGAGAGGACCTGAAATGGATAGGTCCTATTAAAGCATATTGCTACAATGCGTGATCAGACAGTAGGAAATGGTCGTAAATATGATATACAATGTAAGTCTTAATAGGTTATATCAATTTATTAATTAGCAAATAAGATATATTATCTAAGCAGGAAAGTAACACCGGTGTCAAGGGGCAATCAATGATAGCTATAATATAACAATACAAAATGTATATACATTAATGGTAAAATAAAATAAAAATGAAGTAAAAAACAGTATTAATATAAGTTTATACACATCTAGTAAACTATTAAAATAATATGTAGACCAGGGAGAATGTCCAAAAGTGTATGTAATACACTGATATAGTTCCCACATGGATTAAAGAGTATATCCGGTGATATCACTATTTATAAGTGATACAACTTAGATGTTAATATCGCTACGATTAGCGTGTGGTTGAAATCTTTAGCGTACAATCAAAGAGAGGCTGTAGATATAGAGCGCACATATATTGTGCTGGATGTAGATATTCTTCTATGTAAAGAGTTCAAAATGTACCTGTTACTTCAGGTTAGTCTTAGATGATTGTCTGGTGATATACTCACAGTGCACTGTGGTGTTGGTTGAATTAATTCCGGTTCTTGTCTGGTGTGTCTACCGGCTTCAGGTATACTGGCGTCTGATGTCTTATCTACTGTGTGGTAGTCTGCCAGTTACCTGATCCGGTGCGGTTCACAGCATCCGTCTTTTCCTTATAGTGCTCCTTGCGGTTTCTGTTTCTTTGCAGTGAGGTGTTAATCGACCTCAGGTGTGATAGGGTAACGAATTCTTCTGCTGTCCTTGTGTTCTGCAATCGAGAGCTCAGGTTCTACACGTTTCGGCTGAGAGCCTTTTTCAAGATACCTGATAGAGTCGTCTTTCTCCTTTTAAACCTTCTCTTGTTCGTCTACTTTTAATTAACCCTTCTGATCCCTGCTAGAATGTCTCACATGTTTCACAGCCACATTTTCCATAGTAATCAAAACAAACTTGGATGGGGGTCATTCCTTACATTTTACCCTATAGGTCTAGTTTTAGCTCCAAACAGATATGTAGCATGTCCTAGCTTAAATGTGCAGCTATAGGATGCAAGTTAACCATGTATTTCTCTTTCAGCAAATGTCTAGTTTTAGCTCCAAACAGATATGTAGCAGGTCATAGCTTAAATGTGCAGCTATAGGATGCGATTTAACCATGTATTTCTTTCAGAAAATGTCTAGTTTATGCAAAAATCGCATATGTAGCATGTCTTAGCTTAAATGTGCAGCTATAGGATGCGAGTTAACCATGTATTTCTCTTTCAGCAAATGTCTAGTTTTAGCTCCAAACAGATATGTAGCAGGTCATAGCTTAAATGTGCAGCTATAGGATACAATTTAACCATGTATTTCTTTTAGAAAATGTCTAGTTTTAGCTCCAAACAGATATGTAGCATGCCCTAGCTTAAATGTGCAGCTATAGGATGCGATTTAACCATTTCTTTCTCTTTCAGCAAATGTCTAGTTTATGCGAAAAACGCATATGTAGCATGTCCTAGCTTAAATGTGCAGCTATAGGATGCGAGTTAACCATGTATTTCTCTTTCAGCAAATGTCTAGTTTTAGCTCCAAACAGATATGTAGCAGGTCCTAGCTTAAAATGTGCAGCTATAGGATGTGAGTTAACCATGTATTTCTCTTTCAGCAAATGTCTAGTTTTAGCTCCAAACAGATATGTAGCAGATCATAGCTTAAATGTGCCGCTAGAGGATGCGAGTTAACCATTTCTTTCTCTTTCAACAAATGTCTAGTTTATGCGATTATCATGTACACAAATGCATTGTATCTTATTGAAATGTATTTTAATATAATAATTTTTATGATATTTGTAATATTTGACATTTTGTTATGTTCATTATTTATAGGTGATTCGGGTTACATGAGCCGGCCTTGGCTCATTACGCCATTGCGTAACCCCACAGACGAGGCCCAGGAGGGCTACAGTCGGGCGCACAAGCAGACTAGGGCTGTAGTAGAGCGGATGTTTGGGCTCCTCAAAATGCGCTTAAGATGACTGGACAGGTCTGGAGGAGCCCTCCAATACAGCCCTAGGAAGGTGGTGAAGATAGTTATAGCCTGCAGCGTCATTCATAACATAGCTCAGCGGCTGGTATGCTGCAGGCCATCCAGGTGCCCCGAGCACTCCTCCAAGATGAGGAGGACAACCCAGTTTTAGAGGGGCCATTCCGGGAAGAGGGGCTCAATGTCAGAGCAAACATCATCAACCGCAACTTTAGATGGTAAATACTAGAAGTTATATAGGAGCATTGCAAATATGTGTGAATTTTAGGGAAATGAGAAGTAGAAAATTATGCAAACATGTTAGGATTGTTCAGAAAATGATTATATCAAAATATAATTTAATTTTTTTCTTATTATAGGTAATTTATACATCAGATGATTCTGGCATTGGCTCCTGTGATGACTTTGCCACCCGATTTTCAAAGACAACATCAGATGGTAAGTATACACAATGTATGACTGGGGGGGGGGTTGCACAATGATCCATCATATGGCATACAATTTTAAATTATAGTATTTAATTTAGAGTGGATAGAGCGCTGGAACTATAGAATCCCAAACTCCCTATCTATATAAGCTCCTTCCAACTTATATATATGTAAGATATTTAAAAGGATTTTGTCGATATAGGGGCGTGGTACACTTAAGGGATGTGATTTAATTTTATCGAATTTTCTAAAATTGATACAAATTATTTTCCAATTGTGGCTTTATAATAAGAATATTGATAGATCCATTGACCAGTGTTTACAAGAGCGAAACGCGTCGAGCTGTGTGACTCTCATTTTATCTATGAACTTATATTCATATTTTATCTGATAAAAATAACCCGGGTTATTATTTTTATTTTTAATTTTACAACTCTATTACACCACCAATTGGGAAATTACAAAGTATCTCTTTCACTACTGCGTGCATAGCACTAAGTGCAGTTTTTATTCTTAACAAAAAGTGACTGTATACATAATAGCAATTTCACTGCCACTGAAAGACGACCTCCCACGGAGGAGTGTGACGTCAGACGCCGAGAACGGACAACGGAGTGAAAGAACAACATGGAGAAGCAGTAAGCGGTCTGCCATAACACTAAAGAACTGTGAGTACAACAAAGTTGATAACCACACTTGAAAGGTGAATATAAAGTAATCCTAAACCTCTTTGAAGGATACAATAAGGCGCTGGAATTACCGCATGCACAGCACTAAGAGCGGTACATGAAAGCTAAACTGTCTGGGATTACATATTGATTAAGCTCCAAGCAAGAGTGTTTGTAACAGCTAAAAATTCAGCCTTGCTTTTGGACATACATAGTTACTTCTCTGTTTTTCTTGCCGCGTGCATAGCACTAAGAGCGGTACTAAGTAATATAAGAAGCAAATAATACAACAACCTGTTTTGAATTCACCAAATAATACAAAAAGATATTTGGAACCCTATCTCAAGTTTTATATAAAAAAACGGACTTTTTTTGTTGTTGATTTTTGATTTTTTTATTGTTGATTTTTTTACTTTGATTTTGTGTTTATTATATATTGTTTATATTAATCTTGACACACATTGAGTTCTTTTATATGGTCATTTGAATATTCATAGTACATCTGGGAGACGTCCCAGAGAAATTCTGACATTTAGTGGTAATTACCAAATATAAGAGATTCTAATAACAAGTTTTTAAATAAATATCATATTCTTTCGATTATATTAGTTAGAGTCATTTATTATTATATTTTTTGTCACCGTTCTTTTGACACAATTCTACTAATTAATCAGTCACCTAAACACAACACCTACATTTACACAGAAGTTTTTTATAGGTAATTAACACATCATCACGCACTTGTTTTTAAAAAAAATTCTAGAATACTGAAGATTCACAAAATTAATGCACCCTTAAAATCGGAAACACTACCTCCTTAAATCACTTAGGCCTAGATTTAGAGTTCGGCGGTAAAAGGGCTGTTAACGCTCCGCGGGCTTTTTTCTGGCCGCACCATAAATTTAACTCTGGTATCGAGAGTTAAAACAAATGCTGCGTTAGGCTCCAAAAAAGGAGCGTAGGGCATTTTTACCGCAAATGCAACTCTCGATACCAGAGTTGCTTACGGACGCGGCCGGCATCAAAAACGTGTTCATGCACGATTCCCCCATAGGAAACAATGGGACTGTTTGAGCTGAAAAAAAACCTAACACCTGCAAAAAAGCAGCGTTCAGCTCCTAACGCAGCCCCATTGTTTCCTATGGGGAAACACTTCCTACGTCTGCACCTAACACTCTATGATGTACCCCGAGTCTAAGCACCCCTAACCTTACACTTATTAACCCCTAATCTGCCACTCCCGCTATCGCTGACCCCTGCATATTATTATTAACCCCTAATCTTCCGCTCCGTAAACCGCCGCAACCTACGTTATCCCTATGTACCCCTAATCTGCTGCCCTAACATCGCCGACCCCTATGTTATATTTATTAACCCCTAATCTGCCCCCCACAACGTCGCCGACACCTACCTACACTTATTAACCCCTAATCTGCCGAGCGGACCTGAGCGCTACTATAATAAAGTTATTAACCCCGAATCCGCCTCACTAACCCTATCATAAATAGTATTAACCCCTAATCTGCCCTCCCTAACATCGCCGACACCTACCTTCAATTATTAACCCCTAATCTGACGACCGGAGCTCACCGCTATTCTAATAAATGTATTAACCCCTAAAGCTAAGTCTAACCCTAACACTAACACCCCCCTAACTTAAATATAATTTTAATCTAACGAAATAAATTAACTCTTATTAAATAAATTAATCCTATTTAAAGCTAAATACTTACCTGTAAAATAAACCCTAATATAGCTACAATATAAATTATAATTATATTATAGCTATTTTAGGATTAATATTTATTTTACAGGCAACTTGGTATTTATTTTAACTAGGTACAATAGCTATTAAATAGTTAAGAACTATTTAATAGTTACCTAGTTAAAATAATAACAAATTTACCTGTAAAATAAATCCTAACCTAAGATATAATTAAACCTAACACTACCCTATCAATAAAATAATTAAATAAACTACCTACAATTACCTACAATTAACCTAACACTACACTATCAATAAATTAAATAAACACAATTGCTACAAATAAATACAATTAAATAAACTAGCTAAAGTACAAAAAATAAAAAAGAACTAAGTTACAGAAAATAATAAAATATTTACAAACATAAGAATAATATTACAACAATTTTAAACTAATTACACCTACTCTAAGCCCCCTAATAAAATAACAAAGCCCCCCAAAATAATAAATTCCCTACCCTATTCTAAATTAAAAAAGTTACAAGCTCTTTTACCTTACCAGCCCTGAACAGGGCCCTTTGCGGGGCATGCCCCAAGAAGTTCAGCTCTTTTGCCTGTAAAAAAAAACATACAATACCCCCCCCCCAACATTACAACCCACCACCCACATACCCCTAATCTAACCCAAACCCCCCTTAAATAAACCTAACACTAATCCCCTGAAGATCTTCCTACCTTGTCTTCACCATCCAGGTATCACCGATCCGTCCTGGCTCCAAGATCTTCATCCAACCCAAGCGGGGGTTGGCGATCCATAATCCGGTGCTGAAGAGGTCCAGAAGAGGCTCCAAAGTCTTCATCCTATCCGGCAAGAAGAGGACATCCGGACCGGCAACCATCTTGATCCAAGCGGCATCTTCTATCTTCATCCGATGACGACCGGCTCCATCCTGAAGACCTCCACCGCGGACCCATCTTCTTCCGGCGACGTCCAACTGCAGAATGACGGTTCCTTTAAGGGACGTCATCCAAGATGGCGTCCCTCGAATTCCGATTGGCTGATAGGATTCTATCAGCCAATCGGAATTAAGGTAGGAATATTCTGATTGGCTGATGGAATCAGCCAATCAGAATCAAGTTCAATCCGATTGGCTGATCCAATCAGCCAATCAGATTGAGCTCGCATTCTATTGGCTGTTCCGATGTAATATAGGGGTCGGCGGGGTTAGGGGCAGCAGATTAGGGGTACATAAGTATAACGTAGGTGGCGGTCGGAAGATTAGGGGTTAAAATTTTTAATCGAGTGGCGGCGATGTGGGGGGAGCTCGGTTTAGGGGTACATAGGTAGTTTATGGGTGTTAGTGTACTTTAGGGTACAGTAGTTAAGAGCTTTATAAACCGGCGTTAGCCAGAAAGCTCTTAACTCCTGCTTTTTTCAGGCGGCTGGAATCTTGTCGTTAGAGCTCTAACGCTCACTGCAGAAACGACTCTAAATACCAGCGTTAGAAAGATCCCATTGAAAAGATAGGCTACGCAAATGGCGTAGGGGGATCTGCGGTATGGAAAAGTCGCGGCTGCAAAGTGAGCGTTAGACCCTTTAATCACTGACTCCAAATACCAGCGGGCGGCCAAAACCAGCGTTAGGAGCCTCTAACGCTGGTTTTGACGGCTACCGCCGAACTCTAAATCTAGGCCTTAGTTTTTTTCTATAAGGCCAAATGCAGATACAAACAATAGAATAAAATTATATATGCATTATTAAAATCACTCTTTTCACCTACACATTAAAAATAATTAGTATCACAAAAGGCACTTTTTGATATAATATCATCTCTATACACAATTATTTCTCTACACATGTAAACACTGGTCAATGGATCTATCAATATTCTTATTATAAATCCACAATTGGAAAATAATTTGTATCAATTTTAGAAAATTCGATAAAATTAAATCACATCCCTTAAGGATACAATTTTAAATGTATTATTTAGTTTACACATTATTAGATTTTTATATAGTTAGGAAGGTATAATCTGAAAGACATAGTATTGCTCAAGTCATACATCAGAGGTTAAGTCTGCACAATGTGTATGACTCAGCTTCACACTTGATTGATAGAACATAACACAAAAGATGCTACATATGCTTAGTAAGCTATTGATCTAAATAGTTTACAAAATGGTTAAGGGGGGATGCAGAATCAAGTCACACATTTTTATTAATGATTTTCTTTACACTTTATTTTCCATTAGGGAGATGACTTAATCTACAGACTGAAAGTGAAGAATCACAGACTAAAAGTGAAGAATCCCAGACTGAAAGGGAATAATCCCAGACTGAAAGGGAAGAATACCAATGTGATTGTGTCTGTGGCATTGTCTTTCAACTGTGCTGACTTCTAAAAACATACAAAAACACGTTCACATGGTAAGTGGGCACAATTCTATTGAACAAGACATGGGATGCAAGTTGCATCCTATGGGAGACACATATGGTTCATAATTCTTTTTTTAGATGGTATTTCACAATCCTCTATTTTGAAAATGATGAATAGGACACATAATGAAGATAAAATGATATTTTGAATAGAATTGCCTTTCAAAGACCATACATCCACGTTAGTTTGCACAATGCATGTTATTAAAGAATCATAGGAGGAATAATGTTCAAATAATTTATAATATAAACATGTCCTATTTTAGAATAAGTTTATTTTATATACATTACCCCTACTTTGTGCTAGAGAGGACTCAGATTGTGAGCAATCAGACAGATAAAGGGATACATTTTATAGTTGACATTTAGGTATATTATTATTTGAAGGGACATGAAATATTACATTCAATTATGTCCCTCAAACAATATAATTATTTTATTTTATTTTCTTCAAAATGTGATATTATGCATTATTTTCCCTAATTTTAAATGCTAATATGTGTAAGTCAACTCTTGATTAGACAATTTAATGTCATTAATTTCAAATTATGTGTAGATAGATGGATAGATATAGATCTCCAGTCTAAACCTGTCTTTAATATCAAGACAAACAATACATGTTAGAGCATAGATAGAAGATGAATTTACAATTATTATATTTACTGAATATTTTGTTAATCATGTGTTCATTAAATAACTAATTGATTGTTTTTGTTTATTTTTTCTTTCTTTTTTAGATTTTAATTTTTGATGAATTCCAAAATTAATATTGAATACATTTAAAAAAAAAATACATTTCTTTACGTACTATCACCTAGATTACGAGTCTTGCATTAGCCTTAAAAAGCAGCGCTGAGAGGTTCCAACGCTGCTTTTTAATGCCCGCTGGTATTATGGGTCTGGCAGTTACAGGTGTATCGCTCACTTTTTTTCCACGACTCGAGCATACCACAAATCCCCTTACGTCAATTGTGTATATTACGAGTCTTGGACTCTTAACTAAAGTGCTAAAAAGTAAAACACATTAATTTCTCAAAATATTATAGTATACTGTCCCTTTAAGAGCCTGCACCGAATCATTTAAAAGCTCCATCAAAGGATGGAGATAAGTGGACATTTTACAAACAAGGTTCTTACACAGGTCAAATGTATATTCATATAACAGGATCGAATATGCAATAATTAGTAGTGTATTAAAGTAAATATCTTTTGGTTTACTGTCCCTTTTATATGTATATAAAATCATATATTTAAATATATTTTTCATATTCACACATGACTGCATATTTAAAAAATAAACTTAGTTTTAGTTTAGAGCTTGTGATGGCTTATTTCATTTTTATTGAAAGGGAAATAACAAAAGAATCAAATCTTCCATGATTCAGACAGAGCAGATTTGAATCTAAAAAAAAATGGACTTTAATAATCACATATGGTTTATTCTCATGTTATCCTAAGTTTGCACAAACGAGATGCATAGGCTTATGATCAGCAAAGCATTACTGGGAATTATCTACTTATTTGTGGGTGGGCAATAATGCATATTTACAATGTTTAGACATATGTCTTTAGATAAATTTAAATATTGCATATCAGCTCATTAAAGGGGCATTAGTCAAAAAACTTTTCTTTCCTGATTCCTATTGAAAATATAATTTTAAACATTGAAATGTACTTCTGTTATCTAATTACCTTCATTCTTTTGATATACTTTCCTTTAAAAACATATCTAGATATGCTCAGTAGCTGCTAAATGGTGGCTGCACAGAGATGCCTTGTTTGATTGGCTCAACCATGTGCATTGCTATTTCTTCTGTAAAGGATATCTAAAGAATTAAGCTAAATAGATAGAGTTAAATTTTAATGTTTAAAACTGTATTCTCTATCTGGATCATGAAAGAAAATATTTGGGTGTAATGTCCCTTTAAAAATAAAGACACCGTTGCAAAAATAAATATATGTGAGCAGTTCAGACCAATACAAGCTCGGTTTTATTTTAATAATAATGAACAAACGTAGATTTTAAAGTTAAAAATATAAAACATTTTAATCCAAGTTACGTCCATTATAAATAATAATTACGCATTTCAATTTTTTTTAAATATAGCATGGTAAACGTATCTTGCAACACAAGATTCGCATCTTTAAAATTTCTATTCTAATTTCATGCACTAGCACACAATCGTTGTGTATTGTTGGGATTGTAAATACATTCAATAGAGCAATGTCAATACTTCACAATGAGTCACAATATTTCTTTAATAAACAATGAATACATACTTTTTAGAATAAAATATATTTTTATTAAATAACCTGATCAATATTAAACATTGAAATGTGTAAAACATTTACTAATGTGACTGGATTATATTTACTATCGTGAGTAAAAATAAAATCGAGTTGAAATGTAAACAATGTATTAAGATTTAACGGATTATGTATATTATATATGCGTCACACATATACGCATAACAGTCTCATAAATTACAAATAAGTCTACCTGCCAAATGTAGTATTAGCACCCCCAGGAGGTATGTGTATGGAAGTTACAAAGATATGAATCCCTGAAACATTAAGGAGCGGCCAATTAGAGTTAATCATACAAACATAACTTGAGTCAGTATGGCCTCACAGACATGATAACAAAATATCAGTATTTTATCCAATCAGATGAACAGATACCATGTCCCATGGAGCATATCATGTTTACTTCACCATATAAAAGTCCATTACACGTTGCCATTTTTGTTAGTTCTCTAATGCCTGCTGGTGTACTGTCTTAGAATATATAGATATATACTGTATATATTTCTACATAAACTCGGCAGGCATGACGTCTCCCAGGTTTACATGGGCGGAAAGTGCTGCACTGGTCAATGCGGTTGAGGAGTTTTATCTGCAGCTGTTTGAGAATAAGAAGAAGTCGACTAAGCCAAGTATTAGGAGGGCCCTCTGGGTGTCTATCACCCAAGATGTTAATGCGATGTGTCACATCCAGAGGACAAGGTATCAAATCATGCAGAGATTTGGGGATATGAGGTTGCGGCTTTGCAAGAAAGTCCGCCTCATGAAGGTGTAGGTAAAAGCCCGTCGGAGGGATGGAAAGCAGGATCCACCCCCACGGAAATTTTTCCTGCAAGCTTATGAGGAGACTTTATGCACCCTCCTCAATCTCCATTTCCCTGGCAGATTTGCATCCGCACGCTCTTCGACTTCTTCTCAATCCCCAGCTGCTGGCTCTGACACTCAAGACCCAGAGCCGAGTGCAGCAGCTTCTCCAATCAGTGACCTGGGAGAAGGAAGGAGAGAATCTGAACACAGTAATTATGAGACTTCATATAATATATTTATATTTGAGTATATATTTAAGCAATGTGTATATAGTCATATATTCAACCTATATAGATCTCACAACACACATTACATATGAGGTTTAGATATCGGAATTTAGATTCGTCACACATGAAATAGGAATGATGTTTCTTGCGCTCTCCAGAATATGCGTCACAGAGCTAAAATGGAATTGCGCATCCGTGAAATCCCTATCATCCGCCATTTAATACATTGAATATCGAATCATACAAAAGTTATAAATATTAATTGGTATCATTCAATCTTTAAAAATATCCTATTGGAATATCGTAATACACCCAATTGCAAATATATTTGAAATCTTTAGAAATTATGCTCATCACACTACTATATCCAAATCAATTCAGAATCATGGATGCGCAATTACGCTTTTAATAATTGTGCAATGATCACAAAAGATATAATTGCGCAGAGACGTGAACATGTGTTTGCTGTAACAGAGGCATTACTTTCGACATGTTGGTCAAATGTATACGTTAATTAGTATATATGTGAAGAATACAGTATCCTTATTTACAATTTTCTACATTAGAAAAGATATACTAGCAATATCAAAATAAAAATTGAACAATGTCTAACAATTGATGACAATGCAAAAAGACAAAAAAATTACTTAAAGCGACAGTCAACAACATAAAAGATTGTAAATAAGAATACATGATCTCTTTATTTATAAAATAATTTTGAAAACAATGAACTCACGTGAATACAAATATAATTTTACTTTGTCAATTATCAAATAAATATCTGATTGTTCGTGTCCATGGCCTGATTTGTATTAATGATATCCAATCTTGATTGAATATTTCACAGATATGGATGTTGGTGTTGGAACCTCGAGCCCATGTTCATCAGAGTATTTTATGTCTCATTATAATTTACCTTTGTCTTACAAACTTGGACATAACTTCACCTAATCCATTCACATTGATCTATATTAATATGGATACTCTAATTCAATTTTATTTTTATTTTTAAAATAAGAATAACGAATCAGAGTTGGGATTCCATTGTAATACAAATTTCAATTTATGAGTAACATAGTAACATAGTAACATAGTAGATGAGGTTGAAAAGAGACCGAAGTCCATCGAGTTCAACCTATACAAATCTAAAATATATACAAAAAACTCCAGTTAAGATTAAATAATCCCGCTAAAAGGTGACCCATTTAATACTAGCAATCATATCCATGAATTTTGTTTATAGACAGAAATGTATCCAAATAATTTTTAAATGTATCTAGGGTATTGGCATTCACTACCTCCTTTGGTAATGAGTTCCAAAATGTTATTGCTCTTACAGTGAAAAAATGTTTCCATTGCAGGAGATTAAATCTCCTTTCCTCCAACCTTAAATTGTGACCTCTGGTCACAAACAATTTTCTTGGAATAAACAGCGCTACTGCAATCTCTGTATATGGGCCTTGAATATATTTATATAAAGTAATCATGTCAGCTCTTAAGCACCTTTTTTCTAAAGAAAACAGACCCAGTTTGGCTAGCCTCTCCTCATAGGTTAAATTCTCCAATCCCCTATATTTGAAGATATTCCTTCGATTCTTGATATCTTCATTTTAATGTAATCTTAGGGTCATGACCATTTTGTATTCTGCCCCTGGGTAGTGCTTGACAGTTGTTGGCTACATTTAGACAACACTAACACATTTTTACATATGTGCAGATTATATAAATATACATCTCATATACTTTGATATTTTCTTCTTATCATTAAAGGGACATGAAACCCAACATTTTTCTTTAATGATTTAGACACAACATGTGATTTTAAACAACTTTCCAATTTGCTTCTATTATCTAAATTGCTTCAGTCTATTGGTATCCTTAGTTGAAAAGCATATCTAGGTAGGTTTAGGAGCAGCGATGCATTACTGGGAGTAACCTGCTGATTGGTTGATGCACAAAATTGCCTATTTTCATTGGTTCAACAGATATCTTCAGATAACTCCCAGTAGTGCTCCTTTAAAAAAGATTCAAAGACAATGAAGCAAATTAGATAAAATAAGTAAATTGGAAAGCTGTTTAAAATCACATGCTGTATTTGAATCATGAAAAATAATAAAATTACAAATTTGGAGTTTCATGTACCTTTAAGAGAGTAGGATAATAAAATATTCTTGATGATAGCATGAAATTATATATTTGATTGTAATTGCATGCTCTATCCGATTCATTACATCAACATATGAACTAGACAATTAATTAACAGTGACATTGTCAAATAAATATATTTCTTTTTAATATAAATACAAAATATCTTCATTAAACCTTACACTGTTTTAATGAAAAAAAAATTGATATATAAATCACATCTTTCACACTTGGACTACCTTTATATATATATAAGCATATTCTAACAGCACCATGATGACATAGTTTTAAATATATCTTATGTCTTGCATTGTGATCAATATGTGTTGTGCCCTAAAACAGATTACTGTACATTGCACAAATGGATCTATGTGCCACATGGATTAGGCTCTAGTTGTCACCAGTTGTTATTCAAAGTGTTGTGTGTCTGTCTGTATTATTTTTAAAACAGGGAACAATGGTTATATTTAGATATGCCATTGATTAATATAAGAATTGGCTGTCTAATATAGTAAGAAATCCAACATTTGTAAAAGACATCATTTTCTTTACAATCACCTTGATGAACTAATACATTTATTGTTCATATTAGTGCTCTAGTCTTCACATTTCTAAAGATATTATTTAGAATATTTTAGACTAATGTGATTTAGTGATGTCCAAACTGTGTTCACTAATATTTTTTAATATCATTAATAGACCTAGTTATTGTGATGAGCACAGAGGGATCCAGCACTGATGGTGACCTGCCTTTGCAGAGTTCTGGTAAGTCCATTGACTCATTCATATGTCATTGAAGGTGTCTTTTTTTATAAATATTCTGATCATGATTCTGATGAAGCATTCCATTTGAATAAAACTCCTCTAATGATATATATCTATATATTTATTTTTTAATAGTTTAATATTAAGATCTCAATGCTTCTTAGTCTACACCTTTGTGCTTCAGAACATGGCTAGCACATGTTTATATTTAGTATAAATTTAGACCACAATTATCAAGTGATACACACATGAGAACTCTTAAATGTTCCATGTGCTTTTGTGAATATTTTCAAAATACAGACAATAAAATTTAATTATTACTCATCGATAATTATAAATCTTATTTCATTTGCATGTTCCATCAAAATGATGTAATTCCTAACTTTGGTTCAGTATCTCTTTAATGCAACATTGATGTGTGTCCTTGAGCGCCAGTAACACATGCTATAATATTTGTTTTTAACGTGTACACAACATATTATGTTTTACAGAGATTGATGTAACATGTGAGATGGAGGAGGAAGTGGCTCCCTTGGAGTCTGATGGTACGTCAAACATTTATAACATGTATATAACGTATATTGTAACGTATATTGTCATGGCTGTTTGAAGAAATGTTTTGTATAAGAACCCTGACCTATGTATTTTTCATATGTGTCCATTTTTAAAGCTGGAATATGGTCAGCCTTATATAATATGTATTGATTCTAAATCATACTGTTGACGAAAAATAAAGTCTACAGCTTTGTACCTTTCAAATATATTATTCAATTCTTTTCAAATACACTACTGCCCCACTTTCTATATCATGCAGCATGAACATATGTTTTTATTTTGTTTCAAATTTATGTATGATTTGTCATTAATGACATGTCACATGCATATTACATGCAAAACCCCAATAATCATCTTCTGATTTACAGACAGTCATTGCTATTCATCCGAGTGCCTAGATGCAGACCATATCATTATGTCATCATTGTTTTGAACTTCTATGTATACATAAAACATAATCGTGTTGAAATTCCTTGTTTTAATTTCATGATGTATAATATGTAAATGGTTTTTAAAAAGATTTTATGTGTAGACTGTCCATTTCAATCGAAGAAACATTAATATTCCTCAAAACTAAAGCATGCATTTCTGAATGTGTCTATTAATATTGGGATGACATACATTTAATCCTAATGTAAAAGAAAGATTCACAAAACATACTCTGAAAATGTAATGTCAGATAGATAAAATTATATTCTCCAATCTTCATATTTAATATTAACGGTAGTATCTACCGTGTATATATCCTGAATAGTAATTGATTAAACCATCAAGCTTCAAATTATTCCATTTAAGATTACAAAGGCAATCACCGAAATATATATGTAAATCAGTGTTTACCTGGTTTCAAAGGCTAGGTGGAGTGGCCATTTAGATTTCATCATATTACACACTCCCATATTATTCAATTGTTGGATTAAAAAAAATCAATCCACGGGAATGTGTCTAAAAGAACTCTATTGCATTTCAATCTCAAATGCATACATGCGTACCAAAATATTATCCAAAAGATAAATATATTATAAAATCATAAAGATTAGCACATAATGTTGCCTTTGAAAAATATGATTTGTAATGTATTTATGAAATGTTACATTGAACAGTCAGAGTTTAAAGGATCAATTAAATCTTCTTATTAATTATATTTGATTCAAATCAATCAATAACTTAAAACATAGTCATTATTGTGACTTTGTCTAAATATTTTATGAGAACAAGAATCCAGATTTTAAATTATGTTGAATCTTGATTTCTTTCAAGATAATAATATATTTTCATATCATATATGTATTTATAGAATTGTTTTTTATATTTCAGATGGAACTTCCACTTCTAGACATCAGCCTCCCGCACCTTCCCATCCAGAAGCCCCCCTGCCCCTTCCCAGCCAGAAGCCCCTCCTGCCCCCCCCGCCCCCCCACATTATGTAAATGTTTACAATTTACATCTCAGGAAACCAACATCCTGATGTTTTAATATCTAAATGATATTGCCTAGATGTTGGATATATATATAATGTATATATGCCAATATTTTGTATTTCTTATCACCACCATTTTCACAGTGTGTCATAAACCAAAGATAATTATTTTTTTTACAGATTGATAGTGTTTATTTTTTAATAATATCTTAATGGTTTATCTATCAAGAACATATTTAATGTTTAATTCTTCTTCTCTATAGTATATTTTATTATAATAATAATGTGTATTTTTAGTACAATGTCTCTTTGCAATATTTTTATTATGTTCTGTAATTCTTATTAATTTTTAATATTTATTTTTGTTTAGGTTGTTACTCAGCATGGATGATGCTAGAGGCTCTAGCAAGGATAGAGCAAACCATGCTGAGTTCCTATCGGTTGCTGGGAAGGATGCATGACACCATGCGTATCCAGCTGCGGCTTCATCGCTTGACTCTAGCCCGAATAATGCGGCTAGAGGCAATGCATGAAGCCGCAGCTGGAGGGGCTCAGGACGATGAAGGTGATTTTGATGCCCCAGTAAGTGGAGGATCGGGAGCTGGCCCGAGGGAGCAGATATGAATCTTCCGTCCACATGTTGTGTTTTATTTATTTATTGTTGATATTTGTTGCCATTTGGCCAATTTTCTAGTTTTTTGTTGTGCCTGTTGCACTATTTTACCTTGTCAGATTTATACTAAGGGCTATGTTGGCCTTTGTTTTGCCTTGTCAACTCCATCCAAGGAATGTGATGCACTATGTCACCTTGTCAGATGGCTCCAATGGGGCTGATATCTCATTATGACTTGTTTTAAAGTTATCTTATTTCTTTATGTTTTATGACATTCCTATATCACATTTATCATAATAAAAAGAATGTCATTAATATGATATTTATTCAAGTTATTTATTTAAAAATATATTTTATGCTGTTAATCCTTAAAGGGACATGAAACAAAAAATGGTCTTTCATGATTCAGATATATAATACAATTTTTATAAACTTTCATATTTACATCTATTATTTAATTTGCTTCATTTTCTTGATATAATTTGCTGAAAGGTTTATCGTTGCAAAATCATGAGTAGCAGAGAACCTAGTTTCAAGATGTTGATTGGTGGTTGTATATATATATTGGTTGTTATTGTCTCATCCGTGTGTTCATTTAGAAACCATTAGTGAATTGATGCACCTTTAACAAATGATACCAAGATTATTAAACTAATGAGATAATCAATGTAAATTATGTCCCTTTAAGTGATGCTGACCACAATTTTTAATTTATGGATATGCATTTCTAATGTATTTATTTTCTTTTGACATCAACATACACATATTATATGTTTAAAACAGACTATTAGTTGATTGATGACAGCACATGTATTCCAATTTCACTTACATCTTATTTTAGTAGTATAACAAAATAAATCACTGTTTGTAATGCACATCTATTATTATTGATTATATTTAATTATCCATCGATATATTGCTATAGGTAGGCTGACCATATTTACGCTTTAATAAGTGACATATAATGTATAACCAATCCACATTTTCATAATGTATCTAGTAGCATTCTTTCTCAGTTAAAGGGACATGAAACCCAATAATTTATTTTAACATTTAGGTATAACATACTATTTTAAACAAATTAAAAATGTACTTCTATTATCACATTTGCTTCAGTCTCTTGGTATAATTTTTTAAGGAGCAGCAGTGCACTACTGGTTTCTAACTCAACACATAGGTGAGCCAATGACAATCGGTATATATATGCAGCCACCAATCAGCAGTGAGAACATAGGTTATTTACTGCTCTTGAGATAACCTTGAAACACATTTCATCAAAAGATAACAAGAAAAAGAAGCACATTTAAATAATATAATTAAATTTTAAAGCTTGTTAAAATTGCAATCTCTTTACATAATCGTTAAAAATAAATTGTGGGTTTCGTGTCCATTTAAACCCTGCTGCTTCATAAATAGTTCATAATCTTCCTATTATAATGAAATATATAGTTATTACCAACAATGGATTATATTTCATATATCACATTATTCTGTTATCTAGCGTTACATTATGTGAAGCTGTGCATTACATGAAACAAACACGCTTCATAGATAACAATATAGCACATACTAGTTTTTAAAATATAAATACGTTTCTTATTGACATGCAAAGCTGTAAAATCCGTCCGTTGATTGGATTACATTTTTATGCAATCAGAGATGCGCCATATTGCTTAAGACATCACATGCAAAGCTGTAAAATCTGTCCTTTGATTGGATTACGTTTTTACGCGATCTCGGATGTGTCATGTTGCTTAAAACGTCACATGCAAAGCTGTAAAATTCATCCTTTGATTGGATTACGTTTTTATGAGATCTCGGATGCGCCGTGTTACTTAAGATGTCACATGCAAAGGTGTCAAATCCGTCCTTTGATTGGATTATGTTTTAACGCGATCTTGGATGCGCCATGTTGCTTAAGACGCCACATGCAAAGCTGTAAAATCCGTCCTTTGATTGGATTATGTTTTTTTTATGTCTGCCGGTCCGGATGTCCTCTTCTGCCCGGATAGTATGAAGACTTCTGCCGCTCCGGATGTCTTATTTTGGTCCATCGGTGCTCGGCTGGGTGAAGACGACTCAAGGTAGGGAGATCTTCAGGGGGGTAGTGTTAGGTTTATTTAAGGGGGGTTTGGGTTAGAGTAGGGGTATGTGGGTGGTGGGTTGTAATGTTGGGGGGGGGTATTGTGTTTTTTTTTACAGGCAAAAGAGCTGATTTCTTTGGGGCATGCCCCGCAAAAAGCCCTTTTAAGGGCTGGTAAGGTAATAGAGCTGTTAACTTTTTTAATTTAGATTAGGGTAGGATTTTTTTTTATTTTGGGGGGCTTTGTTATTTTATTAGGGGGCTTAGAGTAGGTGTAATTAGCTTAAAAATCTTGTAATTTTTTTTATTTTTTGTAATTTAGTGTTTGTTTGTTTTTGTAATTTAGTTTAGTTTATTTAATTGTATGTAATTGTATTTGTTATATTGTAGCTATATTAGGGTTTATTTTACAGGTAAGTATTTAGCTTTAAATAGGAATACTTTATTTAATAAGAGTTAATTTATTTAGTTAGAATAAAATTATATTTAACTTTGGGGGGTGTTAGAGTTAGGGTTAGACCTAGCATTAGGGGTTAATACATTTATTATAGTAGCGGCGAGGTCCGGTCGGCAGATTAGGGGTTAATACTTGAAGTTAGGTGTCGGCGATGTTAGGGAGGGCAGATTAGGGGTTAATAATATTTATTATAGGGTTTGCGAGGCGGGAGTGTGGCGGTTTAGGGGTTAATACATTTATTAGAGTGGCGGCGAGGTCTGGTCGGCAGATTAGGGGTTAATAAGTGTAGGTAAAGTAGCGGCGACGTTGGGGGGGCAGATTAGGGGTTAATAAATATTATGTAGGTGTCGGCGATGTTAGGGGCAGCAGATTAGGGGTACATAGGTATAATGCAGGTTGGGGCGGTGTACGGAGTGGCAGATTAGGGGTTTATAGTGTAATGCAGGGGTCAGTGATAGCGGGGGCGGCAGATTGGGGTTAATAAGTGTAAGGTTAGGGGTGTTTAGACTCGGGGTACATGTTAGGGTGTTAGGTGCAGACTTAGAAAGTGTTTCCCCATAGGAAACAATGGGGCTGCGTTAGGAGCTTAACGCTGCTTTTTTGCAGGTGTTAGGCTTGAGCCTATCGCAGCCCTTCAGAGAACTCTAAATACCAGCGTTGTTTAGAAGCAGCGCTAGAAAAAAACATGCGTAGCTAACGCACCCCTTTGGCCGCAAAACTCTAAATCTAGGCGTGTATTTTTACATGTGCAGGACTGATGTTGCGTTACAGGCTAAAAGGTTTGCGGTACAGCTATACTGACATGGCTTGTAATGGCTGCGGTGCTGTTTTAACGCTGAAATGACCATTTTGTCAGCGTTAAAACACGAACGCACAACTTGTAATCTAGGTGATAAGGAGATTTAATTTTACCTGCAAGCTCAACCCATTGTCATAGGATGCGGTTTCAAAGCACAAAAACAGCAATTTTATATACACAAATAAACTTGAAAACGCAATTTTTCATACATTCTATGCTCTGCAGCTGGTATAACAAGTCACTGAAAATACATTAATGGAAAAACAATCTTACTGTCTCTTTAAAGGGACAGTCTGCACAAAAATTGTTATTGTTTAAAAAGATAGATAATGCCTTTACTATCCATTCCCCAGCTTTGCACAACCAACATTGTTATATTAATACACTTTATAACATTTAAACCTCTAAATTTTCTTTTCACAAAAGGAGACTGATAGTTCATGTGGGCCATATAGATAACAATGTGTTCACACCCGGGAAGTTATTTAAGAGTTAGCACAACACAGTACTAAAGGCAACTCAATAGATTGTAAATAGTCACAGTCATGTGATCAGGGGGCTGTCAGAAGATGCTTAGATACAAGGTAATCACAGAGGTAAAAAGTAAATTAATATAACTGTGTTGGTTGTGCAAAACTGGGGAATGGGTAATAAAGGGATTATCTAGCTATTAAAACAATAACAATTATATTGTAGACTGTCCATTTAAGGTAGTCAAGCCATTACCCCCTTTTCTTTTTTTTTCACTCCCTATGGGAAGAAATGGCAACTAGCTTATACATAAATTTTGTGAAGTTGAGCATAAGGCCAATATTGTATATTTGAGAATATCATCTACCTCCTAGGAAGCAGGATGCACGTCACTTAACTTTCAACATGTAATACATTGAGAGGTAACTTATATATCACTGAGATAACATTTGTTTGCAAGATCACGATTTCTTGATTTTTACTACTTTGTTTATTGAACAGCACTTCTGACTTGTATACTTTTGTTTTTATTTGACCTACAAGATGTGAATTGTAATGTTTCATTGTTTACTTTGCTGACTATATCTTTGTCATCTTGTGACTTTGACTTTTAATAAAAATAAAAAAAACATGAAATAAAATAAAGAAAAAATATGTATACATCACCATCATATATGTACATAATTATAGTAGTACATATATTAGACAGTAAGTGTAAGCAAGATTGAGACGGGCTCCAGCACCACTAGTGAGCCAACATGTGAACACCACCATTAAATAATACCATACATTTGTCCCTATATTAATTATTTAGAATCACCACAATTCATGAATGTGTTACCACTACCACTTTATATCAAATATAAAATTGTAAAATAGATAATTATTTAATAAACATCAGGCTAAAGTTACATGGGACCATTGCATTGAAAGGACACATGTTAATTTACTTTGCAGGATCTGCCACCTTTCCCCCATAGCCTGAGTTTAAACAAAAACACTCCATGAGAGCAAGTGTTTGTGCTAGAGTATAGCATAACACAGTCCATAGGCCATAAAGGAAGGTAGTCGTTGAGCTATAAGAGACACGGTCCATGATGCCTCTTATTTGGCAAGTTAAAGCTTAAGTATGGCATAATACAGTCCATAAGCCATGCAAGGTGGTAGTAGTTGAGCAATAAGAGACACACTACATGATGCCGATTGTTTAGAAAGTGAAAGCACAAGTATGGCATAATACAGTCCATAGGCCATACAAGGAGGTAGTAGTTGAGCAATAAGTACTACAGTTCCTTGATGCCAATTGTTTGACAAGTTGAAGCACAAGTATAGCATAACACAGTCCATAAGTCAATATAAGGAGTTAGTTGTTCAGCAATAAGTACCACAGTTCCTTGATGCCAATTGTTTGACAAGTTGAAGCACAAGTATGGCATAACACAGTCCATAAGTCAATACAAGCATGTCATTAGATTAGTGACAGACGCTTTCTCACGTGACTTCCGGATGGGTGGAGTCAGCAAACACATGCACGCTGACGGAGGGCTCTGAACCTGGAAGAGCCGGAACACCTCCCCAAGACGCCTGGATCCCTTGACTGTGCGTTGGTTGCAGTACGGGCAGCGGGCCGATGCGGTCCCATCGCAGGCAGGGAAGTCAACAGATGCGGATCGGCTCACAGCAGAGCCACTTCACTTGGCACCGAGAAAACAACCGTCTGTAGCAGAGTGGGGCAGATCGGAAGTGGATCCGGTCCACAGCTAAGGACGAGGTGCGGGTACAGGAATGGTCAGGAGTCAGTTAAAGCCGACTAATCAAGAAAGTAGTCTGGTAATGGAAACCCTGACAGAAGCATGATTACTTTGCCTGGATATCAACATCTTTTCAGCAAGCCATCTGGCCTGGTTCCAGACTTCCGTGCAGCGGGGTAAGGGATTGCCCGACACGAAGGAGAACGGCTTCACGACTGAACAGTAAGGTGTATGTGGGCAAACACGATAATTGTGTACTGGGTAAATATGAAATAGATGTGGATGCGCAGAACAGCTGTTTGTATGAGGTGAAAAGTTAGCGGGCTTACAGAGTGGTAAAGACCGTACACATAAGGGACTGCTGTCTGTCTGCTGGAATATATACGCCGGCTTCACCTACATGTATATAAACTGATGTAAAAGGGCTGAGAAATCCACAAGTACTGCTCTGGAAAGGTTAAACTAAGGCATAACACGCTAATTTGTAAATGAGGCATTATCTATGTGCAGAGGGTACATAAACTGTATAGTGAAAAATCCTCAGTTAAGAAAACCAGTAAGTACAGTTAGCCCTATTACATTGCTACAGTACAGTTAGCCCTATTACATTACTTTGCAACTAAAATTGACTATGATGGTCTATTTTGTTGGTTATCTGTGAAGTAAAAGCTCAGGATAAGGATACAACTGGATGATCCCTACCGTTTGCTCGTATTGAAGTGAGCTATTGGTGAAACGTCCGGGAACTGTTTAATGGGACAGATTGTGCTATCTTCTGTTTGAAATAGATTATAAGGTCTGACAATACAGGGCTGATACTTTAGCTGGAGAAAATTGACTATTTGGGGTTATCTCGGTATCTCCATTGTTGGGCATATCTGTATTAATAAGTAAATCAGCTTGATAGTTAAGACAGGTCTAATGCTGTGTGTTCAAGTTGATGTGTTATATTGTCTTGTTTCATTCAAATATCCTGGCTATACTGAAGAGACTGAATAGGCAACAAAAATAAGTATTTTTGCACCATAGTATGGAGTTTTGTGGATAAAAACCAGAATGTCTGTATAATTAGATTGATGCAAGGCTATTAACAGTGAAAAATTCTGTTGTACTATACAAGTTAGACAGTAACCCTATTGCCCTGTTCATACTATTGTATATTGCTTGTTGAGGAACAGAGTAATATAGTAGCAGCTATTGTACTTAGATACAACAGATATTATTAGAGCTGATAAGTGAGAGTAATTTTGTGATCTAATAATTGTTAATATAAGGTCAAGAGTAAGGTTTCTGATATTTTAGATAAAGCCCAGGTCTGTTAAAGTTAAGTACTAACGTGCTTGGTGGAATAGTATTGCTTTTCTTTCACTTTTTCTGAGCGGGCTTCCGCTCCCTATCACTATTTTTATTCACGTCACTGGGTTTCTGAACTTTAAGGGACACATGCACGTTTGTCCTCTTTGATTGTTTTTAGTATTTTTTCTTCTTCCTTTTAATTTTCTAAGGATCCTATATTCACAGGTTTATCTCTTCCTGCATTAGAGAGGGCAGGTCGATTGGTTTTCACAACTCTCCTTCTTTGCACGGGCAACAAGGTTGATATTTCCTCGAAACTTTTTCTTACGGTACACGGCACCTTGCACTATTTTTCTACACGGGTGTTCTTCACAACGATTTTATACACTGGGACTGATTTTTGATTCCTTATGGAAAAATTTGTACTGCACTCAAAGAATAATTCGCCAATAATGGCGCCTAAACACAAGGAAAGAAAAGCTAAACAGGCTGACACTAGTACAGAAGTTGTTAATGATCCGCCAGTGAGCACACCAGAGAACGGGAAGTTACTACAGCAAATTGCGGAACTTTTTATGCCACAGTTTGAATTAATCAAACAAGATATTGCAAGCCTTTCAGGAGAGGTAAAGCAATTTGCTACAAGGATAGCAGAAGTGGAAACGAGGGTTTCAGACATAGAGGACCGATTTAATTTACAAGAGCAGACAAGTCTTACACAGAGCCGTCAGATTACGCAATTGCATCTGAGATTGGAGGAGCTAGAGGATAGGGCTCGTCGCAATAACTTGAGAATAGTGGGACTCCCAGAAAAATCAGAGTATCAGGATCTCCTGACCTTTGCCTCCTCCAGTCTCCCGCAATTGGTAGGATGTCCCGTAGATGGCTTGCCAGTACAGATAGAAAGAGCCCATAGAGTTGGCCCAATTAGAAACAACTCTGATGGCAGTGGCAGGGCAAGATCTGTTCTTATAAAAAATTTAAATTTTCAGGATAAGGTTAATATACTTAGACACTACCGTAATACCAACAGCTTAACGATAGCACAACATAGGATATTAATCTTCCAAGATTTTTCAGCAGAGACCTTAGCTAAAAGAAGGGAGATGTCACCATTCTGTTCAAGATTGATCAAGGCAAATGTTAATGCAAGATTAGTATACCCTGCTAAAATTATTTTCGAACAAGAGGGTGCTTCAGTAACTTTAAATAATCAGGTGGAAGCACAGGAATGGTGTACCAGATTTTTGTGAAAAAAATGAAATATAGTTATTTAAAACTGTGTATCCATGAGATAGAACTGTTCTTGTTGATTCTCCTTGTTATATATGATATATTCGTAAAGTGGCTGGCCCTAGGATGTAAGGGGAGAGACATTAATGTTTTTATTTGTACATTGAAGGGTAATTTTAATCTTATGGTGAGGATAAAGCTGGTATTGGAGATGGTTCTACTCATTAACAACTCCAAATGGTGGACAAATTGAAATTAGTTTTGTGGAATGTGGGGGGTATATCCTCCCCAATCAAGAGGAAATTGATTATTAAGGAATTAGGGAAATTTAAGCCCGATATTGCATTTATCCAAGAGACCTGGTTGAAACCCCATGAATTACCCAAACTGAAAACAAAATGGGTGGGAGAGATTTCTGCAACATCATATGATAAAAGAAAAAGAGGCGTTTCAATATTGTTTAATAAGCATCTTTCCTACCAGATTATATCGCAAGTACTGGATACAGAAGGTAGATTTCAGATTTTAGAAATATTGATTAATAAATGTCCTTTTATTTTTTGTAACGTTTATGCCCCAAAGTCCTTGGATAGAGGATTTTGGGAAAAGTTGAGCCTGCAGTTACTCCCGTTTGTGGGGAAGAATATTGTTTTGACTGGAGATCTGAATATGGCATTTACCCCGAGTTTAGATAGGTCCAACCCTATGCAAAGAACCAGATATAACAGGGAAACTAAGGTTCTACAAAACTTTGGGTATAAGCTTGCACTTAAAGATATATGGAGGTTACAACATCCGGACAGTAGGGAGTATACTTGTGAATCTAAGTCATTCAAATCATTCTCTAGAATAGATTATTTTTTAATATCCAGTAATATGCTTGGCTTAGAGATTCAATCAGAGATAGGCGAGATCGTCATCTCTGACCATGCAATTATTAGTCTGGAGATTAATGCAATTAGGTCTCCAGATCTTTTTAAGCCACGTTCCCCCCCCCCCCCCAATATTTAGTCAATAACGCTAAATTTAAGAACTGGCTGCAAGCTAGATGGAAAGAATTTTATCAGTTCAACGTGGCATATGCAGATAAACCAGAAATCTTATGGGAAACAGCGAAATCAGTCCTGAGGGGCGAGATTATTGCTTTTCTATGCAAGTGGAAAAAGAAGAGGAAAAGTAGAGAAGAACAATTAGCTAATCAGGTCAAAAATGCTTTCAAAAAATATTTAAATAACTCAAATCAGACCCTTTGGGATAAGTATACTGCGGCCCGAATAGAGAGAGATCTGTTCCTGAAACAAGGCATGGCTTTAGAGGATCTAAAACAAAAAGCTAGATTTAGAGGACATTATGGCCACTCGGCAAATTATTTAGCTAAATTAACTAAAGGATGGTCCCAGAAGAATTTTATAGCCACAATTAAGATTGGGGATAGAAGGGTCACCAACATAGCTGAGATAAGACGTGAATTTGTGAAATATTTTCAAGAGGTTTACTCAACAGGAACAGTTAATCCAAATAATAAACAAGATTTTTGGAAAAGAGTAGTGTTACCCAGAATAGACCCACAGGACCTGAGACGATTAAATGAGCCTATATCGCTAGGTGAGATCTCAGATGCCATTAAACAAGCTAAGTCAAACAAGACGCCAGGTCCAGATGCTCTTCCATCAGAGTTCTATAAACTCTTGCATGATCAAATTCTACCTATACTAGCAACACTTTTTAATGAGTACTATATTAAAAATCAGATGCAGTCGAGGTTCTTCTCAGCGTCGAATGTGGCACTGATCTTGAAAAAAGATAAAAATCCAGAAATGATGTCTTCTTACAGGCCTATATCGCTGTTAAACCAGGATTATAAGATGCTAACTGCTATCATTGCATCTAGACTTAAGAAAATGCTTGAGCCACTAATACATCCGGACCAATCAGGTTTTAAGGTGGGTAGAAACTCGGTGAAGAACCTTCGAAAAGTGATGTTAGTTATTGATCATTTCTGGAGTAAAGGGATAAATAAGAAAAAGGCGCACGCTAGCACACACTTAGCCCTACTTACAGTCGACGCTGAGAAGGCGTTCGACTGTATAGTGTGGGACCATTTGTTTACGGCACTTAAAGGATTTGGCCTTTTAGGGAATTTCTACCAGTTTGTGCGGATTTTATATCAGGCCCCAACATCTGCTATCATTGTTAATGGGGAAGTATCTAAGAGTTTTACTCTCCAACGTGGCACGCGTCAGGGGTGCCCCCTCTCCCCTTTTCTTTTTAATCTATCATTAGAGCCGCTAGCTATTCTATTAAGAAAGGAGTTAAAGGGAATTCAATTAGGGGATAAAAATCTGGTGACATCATTATTTGCTGATGATATTTTACTTTTTCTAAGCAATATTAATCAATCCATACCCCATTTGCTAAAAATTATAGAAATTTTTAGCTCAATCTCAGGCTACAAAATTAATTGGGGGAAATCAGAACTGATGTGGATTTATAAACCGAAGTCCCCTTTTCTTCATCCTTTTAAAGAAGTACAGGAAATTAAGTATTTGGGTATTATTTTAAGTAAGAATCCTTTGTGTTGGTATGAATTAAATTTTCCAAAATGTATTGAGATGTTCAAGCAGAAATTATTAGCATGGCACAATTTACCCATTTCACTTTCTGCTAGAGTAATGTTAGTTAAAGCAATTTTATTTCCAAAATTATTGTATTTGTTACAGAATCTTCCGTTGTTAATTATTAAAAAGGACTTAAAATTAGTGCAAAATGTATTCAGTAGATTTATATGGCATGGGAAGAAACCTAGGATTTCTCTATTTAAATGATCATATTTTAAAGTTCATGGCGGCTTAGCACTCCCGAATCTTCAGTTTTACAATTATGCCTCATTGGTTAAATTTGTACTAGATTGGATTTTAGAAAAAGAACAGGTTTCTTTCTTTGGTTTAGAAACATATTTGGTAAGTCCATTCGCCTTGAAAGCACTGATCCATATACCCTATGCGAAACTACCAGCAAATGTGGCACATATGTATACTTTTAAATACATAATTTTGGCATGGCAAAAAGTATGCTCGGAATTACATATTAATTTTTGTAGATCTGCATTTCTTCCCTTAGTAGGGAATCCGGATTTTACATCGGGATGTACATATAAAATTTTTACTACATGGGCTAGCAAGGGCCTTAAAAATATAAAAGATATCTGTGTAGAGGAGTCACTAGTGATTAAGACATTCGCAGAGCTAAGGACTAATTTTAATTTACCAAAAACTTCTTTCTATGCCTATCTTCAGGCACAACATTGGATTGGATCTTTACGAGCAGAGGCTGAAAACTCTACGTCATTGGGAGATTTAGATGGTGTAATTAAATTATATCAAGCTGGGAAAAGCTCCATTTCAATTTTATATAACCTACTTATTAAACATAGTGGGCTGTTGCATATTGAGGATTTAGAAAGGAAAAAGTGGAATAAGTCTCTCCCAAATGTTAATAAGGATCATATTCTACAAAGTTTTAGATTAATTGATCAAACTCAAGTTTTTGTAGACTGGAAGGAATCCCATTTCAAGTTAATAAATTTAGCATATGTTACACCAGCTAAGATGTCAAAATGGTATAAGACAGAGGTTAATTGTCCTAAATATAATTCTAAAGATACAGATGAAATACACTGTTTTTGGAATTGCCCTAAAGCGTCCCAGTTCTGGAGCAAAGTGTGTTTTTGGGTAAATAAGGTAAATCCTTGCAATTTCAGTTTTGAGTCAAGACATATTTTTTTCCTTATAGGGCAGGAGGAACCCTATGTAAATACTAGGCTCATAAATACATCAATTTTAGTAAGGCGTAATGTTTTGCTTAGGAATTGGAAATCCCCACGTGAACCTAAATTCAAGGAGTTTGTAAATAAAGTTTATAATCAGATTACTATGGAACAATTCAATTTGAGAGATGCACACGATAAGTCAATACAAAGATTCTTTTCTAAATGGGAAAAGGTTATATTAACCTTACCTATAGTTGCTCAATTACAGTTAGTTGCCCCATTTAGGGACTTCAGTTGGTTTGTACAGCAACTAGAACTTGGTTTATTTTCTTCCGAGTGGAAGGGTTAATTATTCTATATGGGGACCTTTAAAGGGGGTTTTTGTGTTTGCTTTTTGTCTCCCCTTCCATTCTGAGGTCGAGCCGACTGACCAGTTTAGGAAGACTTAGGTAGTTTACTAGCTGTAAATTCCTAGAAGCCATTTTGTTTCTGTATATATTTAAGTTTTTGTTGCATGAGCTGTAATAAGGGATAATTTATTGTTGCTTTTGAAGAAATGTTCTATCCCCTATTATGTAAGCAAGGAATTATAACTGATATCCTGTTTTTTTTCTGTACCCCTGAATGATATTTCAAATAAAAAAAAAAAAAAAAAAAAGTCAATACAAGGAGTTAGTTGTTCAGCAATAGGTTATCTGCATGGATTCCACAACAAGAAAAATCGATTTGACAGTACAAAACACTACATTTATTTGAGCCATTAAATATCAAACCTCTTAAAAAAAAATATGTTCTAGAAAATAATTGACATAATTGAATACTTATGCTCTATCTAATACCTTCATAAATCTCATGACTCTTATATGTCTGCACCACAAGGGGAAGGTCAAACAGAGAACAAATGACAACCGTAATGTCTGCATTAAACTAAATCACCCACAGAAGTCTCCAAATGCAGAGGCAGACGGTGAGAGAGCTGCAAAGTTATTGGCCATAAATGTTATACATTGGCCCAAGGTTTTAAATATAGTTTACTCTACTTGCATATATAAAATACAATATAAACAATACCTTACTAAGTTAAGTTTCTTCTTTCTGCTGTTGTCTCAATCTACCTGAATCCAGTTCTGCTCTGTGTTCCAGCCCTTGCTTGCTGTCTCTTTAGTATTTACTCTTGTCTTGCCATGCTTGCTACAGTTATAACAGTTCTGCTCTGTGTTCCAGCCCTTGCTTGTTGTCTCTTTAGTATTTACTCTTGTCTTGCCATGCTTGCTCCAGTTATAACAGTTCTTCTCTGTGTTCCAGCCCTTGCTTGTTGTCTCTTTAGTATTTACTCTTGTCTTGCCATGCTTGCTCCAGTTATAACAGTCCTGCTCTGTGTTCCAGCCCTTGCTTGTTGTCTCTTTAGTATTTACTCTTGTCTTGCCATGCTTGCTCCAGTTATAACAGTCCTGCTCTGTGTTCCAGCCCTTGCTTGTTGTCTCTTTAGTATTTACTCTTGTCTTGCCATGCTTGCTCCATTTATAACAGTTCTGCTCACAATCTCCTTTAAAGCTTTATTACCAGTTCCAGCATTATTGCTGTTCTAGCACTGCTATACTGTATTACTGCAACTGAAGACCTGTTACAGCTGATCTACCTGTTCAAAAAGAATGAAAGTAATGCACTTTGACCTTTAATTGAGGAGCTGTTACTACTTACTACTTTGGTAAACAACTTTGCAGCAGTGACCAACCCAGAGGAAGGAGCAACAAACTATAAATTTAAACCTTCCTCAGCTACCTAAATCATAAACTGTCTAAGTTTTAGGCTTTTAAAACATTACACTAGATAAAACATCTTGTACAGAAAACATCCTGACACACCATAAATGTAAACAGGACAGAGAACCTCTAGTACAATCACCAAAAATAAAGAAACAACCTTTGCAAGGTCATAAAGAACCTGAGAAGGAAAGAACCCTGAAGTAGAAGGACTGGGTGAATTATTATGTAACCTAAATGTCCACAGAAATTTGTTAAGGGGGAGACAAAATGTGCTGAACATCAGTGGAAACGTGCAGCAGGAGAAAGTTGCTTGTTGTTCACATCAGCTGCACATCATTTTAAAAATGGTGGCTCACTGACATCAAAAGTGGCTCAAGTGGGTGCTTATGTTAAAATATAAGGGATTTGCTCTCTCACACGCACACCTCCAGAAACCCTTGCACCTTAGAAAACAATCTTTTTGCCGTACAAAACTTAGAACGGTGTAAGCTTACATGAACAAGTCCCTTCCCACAAGTGGCTATTAGTGATTTCCCGAACTGTTCGCCCGCGAACGGTTCACAGCGAACATACGGCTAGATTTAGAGTTCGGCGGTAGCCGTCAAAACCAGCGTTAGAGGCTCCTAACGCTGGTTTTGGGCGCCCGCTGGTATTTGGAGTCAGTGATTAAAGGGTCTAACGCTCACTTTTCAGCCGCGACTTTTCCATACCGCAGATCCCCCTACGCCATTTGCGTAGCCTATCTTTTCAATGGGATCTTTCTAACGCTGGTATTTAGAGTCGTTTCTGCAGTGAGCGTTAGAGCTCTAACGACAAGATTCCAGCCGCCTGAAAATAGCAGGAGTTAAGAGCTTTCTGGCTAACGCCGGTTTATAAAGCTCTTAACTACTGTACCCTAAAGTACACTAACACCCATAAACTACCTATGTACCCCTAAACCGAGGTCCCCCCACATCGCCGCCACTCGATTAAAATTTTTAACCCCTAATCTGCCGACCGCCACCTACGTTATACTTATGTACCCCTAATCTGCTGCCCCTAACACCGCCGACCCCTGTATTATATCTATTAACCCCTAACTTGCCCCCCACAACGTCGCCGCAAGCTACTTAAAATAATTAACCCCTAATCTTCCGACCGCAAATCGCCGCCACCTACGTTATCCCTATGTACCCCTAATCTGCTACCCCTAACACCGCCGACCCCTATGTTATATTTATTAACCCCTAATCTGCCCCCCACAACGTCGCCGACACCTACCTACACTTATTAACCCCTAATCTGCCGAGCGGACCTGAGCGCTACTATAATAAAGTTATTAACCCCTAATCCGCCTCACTAACCCTATCATAAATAGTATTAACCCCTAATCTGCCCTCCCTAACATCGCCGACACCTACCTTCAATTATTAACCCCTAATCTGCCGACCGGAGCTCACCGCTATTCTAATAAATGTATTAACCCCTAAAGCTAAGTCTAACCCTAACACTAACACCCCCCTAAGTTAAATATAATTTTTATCTAACGAAATAAATTAACTCTTATTAAATAAATAATTCCTATTTAAAGCTAAATACTTACCTGTAAAATACATCCTAATATAGCTACAATATAAATTATAATTATATTATAGCTATTTTAGGATTAATATTTATTTTACAGGCAACTTTGTAATTATTTTAACCAGGTACAATAGCTATTAAATAGTTAAGAACTATTTAATAGTTACCTAGTTAAAATAATTACAAATTTACCTGTAAAATAAATCCTAACCTAAGATATAATTAAACCTAACACTACCCTATCAATAAAATAATTAAATAAACTACCTACAATTACCTACAATTAACCTAACACTACACTATCAATACATTAATTAAACACAATTGCTACAAATAAATAAAATTAAATAAACTATCTAAAGTACAAAAAATAAAAAAGAACTAAGTTACAGAAAATAATAAAATATTTACAAACATAAGAAAAATATTACAACAATTTTAAACTAATTACACCTACTCTAAGCCCCCTAATAAAATAACAAAGCCCCCCAAAATAAAAAATTCCCTACCCTATTCTAAAATACAAATATTACAAGCTCTTTTACCTTACCAGCCCTGAACAGGGCCCTTTGCGGGGCATGCCCCAAGAATTTCAGCTCTTTTGCCTGTAAAAAAAAACATACTATACCCCCCCCCCAACATTACAACCCACCACCCACATACCCCTAATCTAACCCAAACCCCCCTTAAATAAACCTAACACTACCCCCCTGATGATCTTCCTACCTTGTCTTCACCATGCCAGGTTCACCGATCCGTCCTGGCTCCAAGATCTTCATCCAAGCCAAGCGGGGGCTAGACATCCACTGAAGAAGTCCAGAAGAGGGTCCAAAGTCTTCCTCCTATCCGGCAAGAAGAGGACATCCGGACCGGCAAACATCTTCTCCAAGCGGCATCTTCTATCTTCTTCCATCCGATGACGACCGGCTCCATCTTGAAGACCTCCAGCGCGGATCCATCCTCTTCTTCCGACGACTAGACGACGAATGACGGTTCCTTTAAGGGACGTCATCCAAGATGGCGTCCCTCGAATTCCGATTGGCTGATAGGATTCTATCAGCCAATCGGAATTAAGGTAGGAATTTTCTGATTGGCTGATGGAATCAGCCAATCAGAATCAAGTTCAATCCGATTGGCTGATCCAATCAGCCAATCAGATTGAGCTCGCATTCTATTGGCTGATCGGAACAGCCAATAGAATGCGAGCTCGATCCGCCCCTATGTGTCATCATTGTGGAAACTTTGACCCTTTATGTCACAGCCGCCTGACACATTAGAGCCAATCAACATCAGATACTCCCTCACAGACACTCCCAGCTACTCGGAATCCGCCATTTTAGACTCATAACGACCTTGCTTTTTAATGAGAGGACGTGTTGTGTTTTTGCTCCTGACATTAATAGGAAAAACATAGCTAGGCTAGTGTATTTACAGTCCAGAAGGACTCCACTCATCTCTGCTGCAAGCACAGCACCCCAAAAAGCCCTTTTTAGGGCTATATTTCGTGCCGTTTTTTTTTTTTTTTTTTTTTTTTTTTAGCATTTGCCTGGCTTTCAGCTGTGTGTTTAAGGCTCACAGCATATGCTGTGACTACTGCCACCACTGATATCTCCCTAACAACATTAGTTTAAATTTAACTAACCCAAAAATATAATTATTTTTCTAGTGTAATTTTTTTTCATTTTCTATCAGGCCAGTGTCACACAGCATATACTCTGGTTCATTGCTCTGTGCCAGCCAGCAGCCAGCAGTGTTAATATCCGTTTATAACATTATTTTTAATTTTAAAAAAAAAACACAAAAAAATATTTTTCTAGCGTAATCTAATTACATTTACTATCATGCCTGTGTCTGTCAGGCTCACTCAGCATTAATATACCTCTTTTTTTTCAGTCTTTTGGTTAATTGGTCTGTGCCAGGCAGCCACCCAGCACTCATATCTATTTTTCTTTCACCTTAATTTTAATATAAAAAAAAAAAGTTTAAATTTGTTTGCTAGTGTAATCAAATCTAATTTTCTATCCGGCCTGTGTGTTTTGCTGACATAGAGAGCCTACTGTGTTTACTTGCTGCCCTCCCTAGTCTATGAGCCACGACTCATATGTGTTTAACCTTTTTTTAATTTCCCCCCCAAAAAAATAATTTCAATCATTTTTCTAGTGTAATTTAATAGTATTTTCTATCAGGCGTGTGTGTATCCGACATACATAGCCTACTGTTTTTATTAGCTGCCCTTCCAAGGCTATCAGCCACGACTCATATGTATGTGCTTAACCTTTTTCTTAAAATTTCCAAAAAAAAGTCTTTAAATCATTATGCTAGTGTAATCTAATTGTATTTTCTATCAGGCCTGTGTCTAACTGTCTATCTGACTTACACAGCATACTGTTGTTATAATTGCTGCCCTACGTAGCAGCCAGCCAGTGTGACCACTCATAGAGTCATATGTGCATTGCACTTCTTAACATAATTTTAATATTAAAATCTAAAATTTTAAAATATTTTGCTAGTGTAATGTAACTTAATTTTCTATCAGTCCTGTGTTTTTGTCACTTACACAGCATACTGTGTTAAATTACTGCCCTACCTACCATCCACGACTCATATCTGCCAGCCTGTCTGCCAGGCCCAAGTAGCCAATTAGTGGCACCAATCACAATTCTTGTAACAGTAATAATAAAAAAAAAACATAATTTTTTGGAATGCAAATATTCAGTCTCCTAGGGCCATTGAATTTCATTTACCTCCTGCCTGCTACTGCCAGCCTTTTGTGCCAGGCTGTCTAGCCAACTATTTACACCAATCATAATTGTTGTCACAGTCAGACAATATAGTTATTAATTTAAATAAAAAAAATTTTTTAGTGTTGATCTTAACCCTCAGTTTGCTCGTGCCTTTGAATTGCACTTTTCTACAGCCTTCCAAGCCTGTGTGCCAGGCCTACTTAAAAAATATTTACACCAATCATATTTGTTGTGACAGTATTCTAATAATTAAAAATAAAAATTTTTGGTAATAGTTGCTGTGATTTGAATCGTCAGTTTGCTGGTGCCATTGAAACGCACTTTCCTCCTGCCTTGCAGTCTGCTGTGAGCCAGGCCCCCACCTAGCCAATTGTTGTCAGCAATCATATTTCTGTTAACAGTATTGCAAAAATTGTCAATCATCACTGTTTAGACTGTCAGTAATCAGTCTCCTAGTGTCCTTGAATTGCATCTACCTCCTGCCTGCCATCCTTTTGTGCCAGGCCGCCTTGCCAACTATTTACACCAATCCTAATTTTTTGTCACAGTATAGTTACTAATTAAAATTAAAAACATCTTTATTGTTGATGATCTTAACCCTCAGTTTGCTCGTGCCTTTGAATTGCAGTTTTCTACAGCCTTCCAAGCCTGTGTGCCAGGCCTACTTAAAAAATATTTACACCAATCATATTTGTTGTGACAGTATTCTAATAATTAAAAATAAAATTTTTTGTTAATAGTTGCTGTGATTTGAATCGTCAATTTGCTGGTGCCAATGAAACGCACTTTCCTCCTGCCTTGCAGCCTGCTGTGAGCCAGGCCCCCACCTAGCCAATTGTTGTCAGCAATCATATTTCTGTTAACAGTATTGCAAAAATTGTCAATCATCACTGTTTAGACTGTCAGTAATCAGTCTCCTAGTGTCCTTGAATTGCATCTCCCTCCTGCCTGCCATCCTTTTGTGCCAGGCCGTCTTGCCAACTATTTACACCAATCCTAATTTTTTGTCACAGTATAGTTACTAATTATAATTAAAAAAATCTTTATTGTTGATGATCTTAACCCTCAGTTTGCTCGTGCCTTTGAATTCAGTTTTCTACAGCCTTCCAAGCCTGTGTGCCAGGCCTACTTAAAAAATATTTACACCAATCATATTTGTTGTGACAGTATTCTAATAATTAAAAATTAAAATTTTTGTTAATAGTTGCTGTGATTTGAATCGTCAGTTTGCTGGTGCCAATGAAATGCACTTTCCTCCTGCCTTGCAGCCTGCTGTGAGCCAGGCCCCCACCTAGCCAATTGTTGTCAGCAATCATATTTCTGTTAACAGTATTGCAAAAATTGTCAATCATCACTGTTTAGACTGTCAGTAATCAGTCTCCTAGTGTCCTTGAATTGCATCTCCCTCCTGCCTGCCATCCTTTTGTGCCAGGCCGTCTTGCCAACTATTTACACCAATCCTAATTTTTTGTCACAGTATAGTTACTAATTATAATTAAAAAAATCTTTATTGTTGATGATCTTAACCCTCAGTTTGCTCGTGCCTTTGAATTCACTTTTCTACAGCCTTCCAAGCCTGTGTGCCAGGCCTACTTAAAAAATATTTACACCAATCATATTTGTTGTGACAGTATTCTAATAATTAAAAATTAAAATTTTTGGTAATAGTTGCTGTGATTTGAATCGTCAGTTTGCTGGTGCCATTGAAACGCACTTTCCTCCTGCCTTGCAGCCTGCTGTGAGCCAGGGACCCACCTAGCCAATTGTTGTCAGCAATCATATTTCTGTTAACAGTATTGCAAAAATTGTCAATCATCACTGTTTAGACTGTCATTAATCAGCCTCCTAGTGTCCTTGAATTGCATCTCCCTCCTGCCTGCCATCCTTTTGTGCCAGGCCGTCTTGCCAACTATTTACACCAATCCTAATTGTTGTCACAGTATAGTTACTAATTTAAATAAAAAAAATATTTATTGTTGATGATCTTAACCCTCAGTTTGCTCGTGCCTTTGAATTGCACTTTTCTACAGCCTTCCAAGCCTGTGTGCCAGGCCTACTTAAAAAATATTTACACCAATCATATTTGTTGTGACAGTATTCTAATAATTAAAAATTTAAATTTTTGGTAATAGTTGCTGTGATTTGAATCGTCAGTTTGCTGGTGCCATTGAAACGCACTTTCCTCCTGCCTTGCAGCCTGCTGTGAGCCAGGCCCCCACCTAGCCAATTGTTGTCAGCAATCATATTTCTGTTAACAGTATTGCAAAAATTGTCAATCATCACTGTTTAGACTGTCAGTAATCAGTCTCCTAGTGTCCTTGAATTGCATCTCCCTCCTGCCTGCCATCCTTTTGTGCCAGGCCGTCTTGCCAACTATTTACACCAATCCTAATTTTTTGTCACAGTATAGTTACTAATTAAAATTAAAAAAATCTTTATTGTTGATGATCTTAACCCTCAGTTTGCTCGTGCCTTTGAATTGCAGTTTTCTACAGCCTTCCAAGCCTGTGTGCCAGGCCTACTTAAAAAATATTTACACCAATCATATTTGTTGTGACAGTATTCTAATAATTAAAAATTAAAATTTTTGGTAATAGTTGCTGTGATTTGAAACCTCAGTTTGCTGGTGCCATTGAATAGCACTTTCCTCCTGCCTTGCAGCCTGCTGTGAGCCAGGCCCACCTAGCCAATTGTTGTCAGCAATCATATTTCTTTTAACAGTATTGCAAAAATTGTCAATCATCACTGTTTTGACTGTCATTAATCAGTCTCCTAGTGTCCTTGAATTGCATCTCCCTCCTGCCTGCCATCCTTTTGTGCCAGGCCGTCTTGCCAACTATTTACACCAATCCTAATTGTTGTCACAGTATAGTTACTAATTTAAATAAAAAAAATCTTGATGGTTGATCTTAATCCTCATTTTGCTTGTGCCATTGAATTGCACTTTTCTACTGCCTGCCAGCCTGTGTGCCAGGCCCAACTATCCAATTAGTGCTAGCAATCATATTTCTTTTAACAGTATTGCAAAATTTGTCAATCAACACTGTTTTGACTGTCAATCTGCAGCCTACTAGTGCCCTTGAATTGCATTTTCCTCCTGCCTGCCTGCCTGCCTGTGTGCCAGTCCCAACTAGCCAATTAGTGCCACCACTCATATTTATTGTAACAGGATTGGAATTTTTGTTAATCATAACTGTTTTGACTGTGATTCTTCAGTCTCCTAGTGCCATTGAATTCAGTGGAGGCTCCTCCATTTGAGCACTCCCGCACGTGAACACCCAAATAAAAGGGGGGAAAAAGAAAGAAAATAATTTATTTGGATGAATAAATATAATTTCTCCTATTGGAAAAATTATATTTATTCAGCCAAAATTTTTCTAGTCTAGACTGTCAAGTTTTATTTAAAAAAAACCCACCTTTTATATACATCTATGCTCTATTATACTTCTCTACCGCACGTGCGGTAGAGAAGTATAGCCTGTCATACAAATTTGCATATTTTTCCTCTATGCTTGCAGTGCAGCCCATAACTGAGCCTATACCTCTCTTAATCGCACACTATTTAGTGTGCTAATTGGGCTATTTGTATGGGCGGCCAGCAGAGGGAGCACTTTTTTTTATTAAGTTTTCTTTTTTTTTTTGCTGGCTCAGTCGCGCCAAAAATTTCAGTGCGCAGGCAGCCAGTTGGATCTCATCTGGAGTCTGGTTTGGCCGGGACTCCCGGGAGAAATGGGCATCTAAATTGTAAGTGTATCTTCTACTTTTAGCCCTGCTGTGGGCTAGCACTGCACCGGACCGGCCAGGGAGGCATTGAAGTCAGAGAGCAATGTATATCCTCCCCCAGTACACGCCTCTGGAATATGTTTGTGTGTGGTGTCGTGGGTGTCTAAGTTACAGAGTTAGCAAGATGTTGAAACGTATTTGTCTTGGGCTGCAGACACTCTCATTTTATTATTACTTAAAGTAATAAAATGAGTCTGCAGCCCAAGACAAATACGTTTCAACATCTTGCTAACTCTGTAACTTAATAATAATAATTTTTATTGTGGTTTAGACCCTGTAATTATTGTATGATGTATCTTAGGCACTTATATTTATGATTTTTTGTTGACCATGGCATTTAACACAGCATGCAGTGTACCGTATGTTCTGCACGTTTTAGGTTGCTATGGCAACCTTGGGTGATCTGTACTGCTCATGTGTAACACTCTTACTGCTTAGAATTTTGTCTTATTTACTGCAGTGTTTTGGTTTCTATTAGGTATTCATGTACATATTATATCACCTGGTTTGTACATATTTGGGATTTCCACGCTAACTTTATTGTTATATAGGTTGCTATGGCAACCATGTTGCGGTCTGTGCAATCCCTGTGAATAATGATTGGTGCCTACATTATATGTTATAAGACTCTTTATACTGTGCTGTATAACACTGATTAAAGTGATTTTTGCTAAGTCAATTGGAGTGCGCTTGTCCTATATTTATATATATATATATATATATATATATATATATATATATATATATATGAGCAATCTGAGGGGCGGGGCTTTATTTCAAGGGGTGTGGTCAGGGGAGGGGCTACGTGCACCTCCATCTTCATAATTCACCAGCCGCCACTGATTGAATTGCAGTTTCCTTTCTCCCAGCGTGTGTGCCAGACAGGCTCATTTGCCAAATAGTGCCAAACAATCATATTTGTTGCCACAGTACTAGTAATATTTAAAAAAATTAACAATTTGTGATTTTTAAAACATCTGTCTTTTTTGTTGTTGTCAGTCTCACAGTGTATACTGTGCCCACTTTCACAGTGCCACCACTCAATTGGTGTAATAGTATTGTTAGTGTCCATTTAAAAAAAAATGACAGGCAGAGGCAGGCCACCCCGCAGGTTCCGTGGTCGTGGTCGTGGTGCTGTGATTCCTTTAGACCCTACAAATATGCACATTGTTCAGACGCCAGGTGCCAGGGGGGATGCAAAAACTTCTGAGGAGGACCTAGTTGAATGGCTAACACAGGAAACCCAATCTTCTTCAGCTTCCGCTGCTAGTCCTCCTAACCTTGACGCACCATCTAAGTCCAGCTGTGCTTTGGGCAGGTCTCAAGTGACCAGTGACACTCCGCCGCCTGTCGCCACCACCAACACTAGCACCACAGCCGCTTCACTTGATCTGTCACAGGAGTTATTGACACATCATTTTGAAGAAATGAGTGATGCGCAACCATCATTGACAGAGGATGTAGATAATAGTGATCAGTCTCAGTCAGGCAGCATTACCGACATGGAGGTACGGTGTGATGATGATGGTGATGTTGTACCCGCTGCTGCTTCCTTTCTTGATGTTTCAGATACAAGTGAAGCGGTTGATGATGATGTGTCGGTGGATGTCACGTGGGTGCCTGCTAGAAGAGAAGAAGAATAGGGGGAAAGTTCAGATGGGGAGACAGAGAGGAGGAGGAGGAGGAGACGATTTGGAAGCACGGGGAGGTCGTCTCAAGGAGCTAGTGGCACAGTCAGACAGCATGCATCGTCACCAGGGGTCAGCCAGACAGCCCGCCGACGCCCATCAACGCATGCTGTTGCCACCACCAGAATGCCGTCATCGCAGAGCTCAGCAGTGTGGCATTTTTTTTGTGTGTCTGCCTCTGACAACAGCGATGCCATTTGCAACCTGTGCCAAAAGAAACTGAGTCGTGGGAAGTCCAACAGCCACCTAGGTACAACTGCTTTGCGAAGGCACATGGTCTCCCATCACAAATGCCGATGGGAAGAACACATGAGTAGAAGCAGCACACAAAGTGAAAGCCGCCCTCCTCCTCCTGCTCCAGCATCTTCAGCCACGTCAACCAGTGCTGTCCTACTTGCCCCCTCTCAACCATCCTCCACTCAGTCTCTCTTACGTAGCAGTTCCTGGTCATCTGCCCACATTCAGGTGTCTGTCAAGGACATGTTTGAGCGTAAGAAGCCAATTTCTCAAAGTCACCCCCTTGCCCGGCGTCTGACAGCTGGCTTGTCTGAACTCTTAGCCCGCCAGCTTTTACCATACAAGCTGGTGGAGTCTGATGCTTTCAAAAAATTTGTATCTATTGGGACACCGCAGTGGAAGGTACCTGGCAGAAATTTCTTTTCACAAAAGGCAATCCCAAACCTGTACTCTGTTGTGAGAAAGGAAGTTATGGCATGTCTGGCACACAGCGTTGGGGCAAGGGTCCATATGACCATGGATAGCTGGTCTGCAAAGCATGGTCAGGGCAGGTATATCACCTACACTGCGCATTGGGTAAACCTGCTGACTTCTGACAAGCATGGAATGCGTGGCTCTGCAGAAGAGTTGGTGACACCGCCACGACTTGCAGGCAGGCCTGCTGCTACCTCCTCTACTCCTCCTACTCCATCCTCTTCCATAACCTCTTCCTCGGCTGAGTCCTCTTCAACTTCTGTGTCTTGCTCCACATCTATGGCACCCCCCCAGCTCCCCAGGTACTATGCTACATCCCGGGTACGGCAGTGTCACGCCGTCTTGGGGTTGACTTGCCTGAAAGCGGAGAGTCACACCGCACCAGCACTCCTGACCGCCCTGAACGCACAGGTGGATCAGTGGCTGACTCCGCACCAACTGGAGATTGGCAAGGTTGTTTCTGACAATGGAAGTAATTTGGTGGCGGCATTGAAATTGGGCAAGTTGACACATGTGCCGTGCATGGCACATGTGTGTAATATGATTGTACAACGATTTGTCCATAAGTACCCAGGCTTACAGGACGTCCTGAAGCAGGCCAGGAAGGTGTGTGGCCATTTCAGGCGTTCCTACACGGCCATGGCGCACTTGTCTGATATCCAGCGTCGAAACAACCTGCCAGTGAGGCGCTTGATTTGCGACAGCCCGACACGGTGGAATTCAACACTCCTAATGTTTGACCACCTGCTCCAACAAGAAAAAGCTGTTAATGAGTATTTGTATGACCGGGGTGCTAGGACAGCCTCTGGGGAGCTGGGGATATTTTTGCCAAATTACTGGACGCTCATGCACAATGCCTGTAGGCTCATGCGTCCTTTTGAGGAGGTGACAAACCTTGTCAGTCGCACCGAAGGCACTATCAGCGACATCATACCATTTGTTTTCTTCCTGGAGCGTGCCCTGCGAAGAGTGCTGGATCAGACAGTAGATGAGCGTGAAGAGGAAGAGGAAGAGGAAGAGTTGTGGTGTCCATCACCCCCACAAACAGCCGAATCAGTATTGCTTGCTGGACCTGCGGCAACGCAGGAAGAGGATTGTGAGGAAGAGGAGTCAGAGGAGTAATGTGGCTTTGGGGAGGATGAGGAGGAGGAAGACCGAGCACAACAGTCATCCCAGGGTGCTAGTTGTTGTCACCTCTCTGGTACCCGTGGTGTTGTACGTGGCTGGGGGGAAGAAGATACCATCAGTGAGATCAGTGAGGAGGAGGAACGCGACATGATTAGCTCAGCATCCAACCTTGTTCAAATGGGTTCTTTCATGCTGTCGTGCCTGTTGAGGGACCCTCGTATAAAAAAGCTGAAGGAGAACGACCTGTACTGGGTGTCCACGCTCATCGACCCCCGGTATAAGCATAAAGTGCCTGAAATGTTACCAAATTCCCGCAAGTCGGAAAGGATGGAGCATTTTCATAATAAATTAAAAACTATGCTTTATACAGCGTATAAGGGTGATGTCACAGCACCACGGGAATGTAACAGGGGAAGAGATGAAATTAATCCTCCTCCTCCCACGACCACAGCGGCAAGGACCGGGCGCTTTCCTGACGTCTTGTTGATGGAGGACATGAGTACCTTTTTAACTCCCATGCACCATCAGAGCCTTTCGGGATCCAGCCTTAGAGAAAGACTCAACCGACAGGTAGCAGACTACCTAGCTTTAACTGCGGATCTCGACACTCTCAGGAGCGATGGACCCCTTGACTACTGGGTGTGCAGGCTGGACTTGTGGCCTGAGCTATCCCAATTTGCAATGGAACTTCTGGCCTGTCCCGCTTCAAGTGTCCTGTCCGAAAGGACTTTTAGTGCAGCAGGAGGTTTTGTCACTGAGAAGAGAAGTCGCCTAGGTCAAAAAAGCCTTGACTATCTCACTTTTATAAAAATGAATGAGGGCTGGATCCCGAAGGGACTGACATTGGGCGATACATTTGAATAAAAAACTACTGATGATGATATGAGCTGCCTTGGGCTACAACTGGTACACAGGCTGGCCTTTTTTTTTTTTTGGTTATAAAGACGGAGGACTTGCTTGACTTATCCGCCAACAACTAGTGTTCAAGCCACAAGCTTTTAGGGCACTTTATAAATGTTTTACAAACATCGATTTTTCTGGCCGCTGCTACAGCAGTTGCTCCAACAATACCCCAATGTTTCAGTCATTTGTACATTCCTAATTTTTCTGGCCTCTGCTGCATCTCTGTGGGTACAAAACTCAAATAAAAAAAATAAGGCACATAACACTAGTGATTAAACTGTTACGAATTGTACAACTTTACACACCACTCATATCCGGTGGACCATTCAATTGAACGCAAAATGCAACAAATTTGAAAGAGTAGGACCGACCAAGCATCTTTATCCATCTCTTGGTTGATCTAAATTATCTCTGTGTTCCATCTATGACATACCTGTACTCTATTGTGCAAAAGGGTGGCATATGTTTTGTTTCATGCTGTTGTGCCTGTTGCGGGTCGTGGCCCATGATATAAAAAGGCTGAAGGAGAACGACCTGTAGTAATGGTTGCCCCATCCAGTTTTTATAAAAATGTTCCTGGTTCCTCTCAATTATCTTTGGGTGTCTAAAATGGATGCCATACCTGTACTCGCTTGTGCAAAAGGATGGCATATGTGGTGGTGTTTCCTGCAGTTGTTTCTGTTGAGGGTGCTGGACCCTCTTATAAAAAAGCTGAAGGTGAACGACCTGGAGTGGGAGTCCAAGCATGGTTTTTGGTGCTATTTCACTTTTACAAACAATTATCTGTGGGTTTCACAAATCAATGCCGTACCAGTACTCTATTGTTCCAAAGTATGCCATATGTTCTCTTTCCTGCTGGTATTTTGTTTGAGGGTCCTGGACACTCTTATAAAAAGGCCTAAGGTGAAAGAGGTGTACTGGGTGTCCACTCATTTTTATTTTCTATTTCTCATTTGACCTAAATTATCTCTGGTTTTGTAAAATCAATGCCGTACCTGTACTCTATTGTTCAAAAGGATGCCATACGTCCTCTTTCCTGCTGGTGTTTTTTTTGAGTGTCCAGGACCATCTTATAAAAAGGCCTAAGGAGAAAGAGGTGTACTGGTTGGCCACTCATTTTTATTTTTCTATTTAACAATTGACCAAAATGATCTCTGGGTTTGTAAAATCAATGCTGTACCTGTACTGTATTGTTCAAAAGGATGCCATACGTCCTCTTTCCTGCTGGTTTTTTGTTTGAGGGTCCTGGACCCTCTTATAAAAAGGCATTATGGATAAAGAATTGTACCTGGTGTCCATCCAATCTTTTTTTTTCATTCAAATTCACGGTTGCAACAAATTATCCCCGGGTTTCTAAAATCAATGCCTTTCCTATAATCTTTTTTTCACAAAGGATGCCATATGTCCTCTTTCCTACTGCTGGTTTTGTTGAGTGTCCTGGAGCGTCTGCTAAAAAGGCCGAAGGATAAAGAAGTGTACTGGGTGTCTATTCAATGTTTTTTTAGATTTCACAGTTGTAACTTATTTTTTCTGTCTTTCAAAAATCAATGCCTTTCCTGTAATCTATTTTTCAAAAGGATGCCATATGTCCTCTTTCATGCTGCTCTTTCTGTTGAGGCTCCGGGACACTCTTTTAAAAAGGCCTAACGATAAAGAAGTGTACTGGGTGTCCAATCAATGTTTTTTTTCTATTTCCCGGGTCATATAACTGATCTCTGTGTTTCTAACATCAATGCCTTTCCTGTAATCTAATTTTCAAAAGTATGCCATATGTCCTCTTTCCTGCTGGTGTTTTTTTTGAGGGTCCAGGACCCTCTTATAAAAAGGCCTAAGGAGAAAGTGGTGTACTGGGTGTCCATCGAATCATTTTTTTGATTCAAATTTACATTTGCAAAAAATTATCTATGGGTTTCTAAAACCATGCCTTCCCTGTACTCTTACTGTATTGTTCAAAAGTATGCCATATGTCGTCTTTCCTGCTGGTTTTTTGTTTGAGGGTCCTGGACCCTCTTATAAAAAGGCATTATGGATAAAGAATTGTACCTGGTGTCCATCCAATCTTTTTTTTTAATTCAAATTCACGGTTGCAACAAATTATCCCCGGGTTTCTAAAATCAATGCCTTTCCTATAATCTTTTTTTCACAAAGGATGCCATATGTCCTCTTTCCTACTGCTGGTTTTGTTGAGTGTCCTGGAGCCTCTGCTCAAAAGGCCGAAGGATAAAGAAGTGTACTGGGTGTCTATTCAATGTTTTTTTAGATTTCCCGTTTGTAACAATTTTTTTCTGTCTTTCTAAAATCAATGCCTTTCCTGTAATCTATTTTTCAAAAGGATGCCATATGTCCTCTTTCATGCTGTTCTTTCTGTTGAGGCTCCGGGACACTCTTATAAAAAGGCCTAAGGATAAATAAGTGTACTGGGTGTATAATCTATGTTTTTTTAGATTTCACGGTTGCAACTAATGATCTCTGTGTTTCTAAAATCAATGCCTTTCCTGTAATCTAATTTTCTAAAGGATGCCATATGTCCTCTTTCATGCTGCTGGTTTTGTGGAGGGTCCTGGAGCCTCTGCTAAAAAGGCCTAAGGATAAATAAGTGTACTTGGTGTATAATCGAAGTTTTTTGTGATTTCACGGTTGCAACTAATGATCTCTGTGTTTCTAAAATCAATGCCTTTCCTATAATCATTTTTTTCAAAAGGATGCCATATGTCCTCTTTCCTGCTGCTGGTTTTGTCGAGGGTCCTGGAGCCTCTGCTGCACATAATAAAGAAATTTTTTTTTTATTTAACTTGACTTAATAACTGAAGCATGACTTCAGGAGTCAGGTGTGGTCGTAGGTAGTGGTTGTTGTTAGCAGATTATTTTTATTGCAAATTGCAATTGCCACAGCGTGCATAAAATGTGCGTCACTAGTCCAAATTTTAATTTATTTTTTTTCATTCAGGATTAGTTTGGGGTACGGCGCAATATTGGAAACGCAAAAAACAGGTCTCCGTACCCGTTGATATAAGGGGTGACTACTACTGCTTTTACCAGGCTCCTCTTGGATAGCCCCAGAAAGTGTGACTATGAATCCCAAAAAGAAAATTAAATTAAGGTTGAAAACTAACTCCAAAGTAACTTGTAAGACCTGGAGCTCCTCAAACATACGTCCTACCTTAACAGCTATAGGCTCCACAACCCACAAATCTTAACTTTTTCATGCCAATTGATATTGCCACAGCTGGAACAACAGTAAATAACATGTGCGTCACCACAGTCTCCAAAGCTGTTGTCGGATGTATACAAAAACACTGATAAAGTATTCCTTTAGGAGCGCAAAGAGATGGCTACCGGAACACCAGGAACTTCACAAGAGTGGCTGTATTGTGTTTCTGGTGATGTTTGAGACATCTGGGTAGTGTACAGGGAGGGCAAAAATCGTCTCCATCTCTGTGCACCAAAGGACATGACGTCCTTGTCATCCATAAGCACATGAAATTGCTGGCATTTTTGTTGCTTCAAGAAGTTCATTTTTTGTGGTGATAGATAGTACTGAATTAAATAAACTTTGGTTTCCTACCAAACTCAAGACAATCTTGTATTTCAAAATTCGTACTTGCTGTGGGAAACAGTGGCCTGTCCATACCAGGAAGATGATTTAGACAGAAGTAACGAGCTCTGCTTGCAGGTGACACATGTTTATCGTCAATCATCAAAGGGGTTGCGTGCAGAATATGGCTGATGGCCCCTTATTCACATGTTTGTCCAGAGCCACAACATTTGCAAACAGCCAGAAGAAAGGTCGTTTCTCACCAGCCTAAGTTGAGCTTCATTTAACAAATGCTGATATTCAAAAAAATAGACAAACAGTGCCTTAAATAACACATTTGCAATATGGATTCACCAGAGCAAGGTCATTGCAAGTACTAAGTTCCCACGATAACAAAATTAAAATGCCACAACTATGCAATCTTCACCTTCAGATTATTATTGTCACACTCCATTGTACTCCTATGCCCAGCTCCCTGCTCTTGTTTTTGTTGAGGGTCCTGGAGCCTCTGCTGGAAAGGCCTATGGATAATAAAGTGTACTGGGTGTCTGTTCAATTTTTTTTTTATTTCCCGGTTGCAAGTAATTATCTCAGTGTTTCTAAAATCAATGCCTTTCCTGTAATCTATAATTCAAAAAGATTGACATATGTCCTCTTTCATGCTGTTGTTTCAGTTGCGGCTCCGGGACCCTCGTATTAACAAGGCCTGAGGATAAATAAGTGTAACCGGTGTCTAATGAATGTTTTTTTCTATTACACGGGTCATATAAATGATCTGTGGGTTTCTAAAATCAATGCCTTTCCTGTAATCTTTTATTAAAAGGGATGACATATCTCCTCTTTCATGCTGTTGTTTCGGTTGAGGCTCCAGGACCCTCGTATTAAAAAGGCCTGAGCATAAATAAGTGTGACGGGTGTGTAATCAATTTTTTTTTCTAAATTCACGGTTGCAAATAATGATCTGTGGGTTTTTAAAATCAATGCCTTTCCTGTAATCTTTTATTCAAAAGGATGACATATCTCCTCTTTCATGCTGTTGTTTCGGTTGTGGCTCCGGGACCCTCGTATTAAAAAGGCCTGAGCATAAATAAGTGTCACGGCTGTGTAATCAATTTTTTTTTCTAAATTCACTGTTGCAAATAATGATCTGTGGGTTTCTAAAATCAATGCCTTTCCTGTAATCTTTTATTCAAAAGGATGACATATCTCCTCTTTCATGCTGTTGTTTCGGTTGAGGCTCCGGGACCCTCGTATTAAAAAGGCCTGAGCATAAATAAGTGTCACGGCTGTGTAATCAATTTTTTTTTCTAAATTCACGGTTGCAAATAATGATCTGTGGGTTTCTAAAATCAATGCCTTTCCTGTAATCTTTTATTCAAAAGGATGACATATCTCCTCTTTCATGCTGTTTCGGTTGAGGCTCCGGGACCCTCGTATTAAAAAGGCCTGAGCATAAATAAGTGTCACGGCTGTCTAATCAATGTTTTTGTCTAATTTCACGGTTGCAAATAATGATCTGTGGCTTTCTAAAATCAATGCCTTTCCTGTAATCTTTTATTCAAAAGAATGACATATCTCCTCTTTCATGCTGTTGTTTCGGTTGAGGCTCCGGGACCCTCGTATTAAAAAGGCCTGAGCATAAATAAGTGTCACGGCTGTGTAATCAATTTTTTTTTCTAAATTCACGGTTGCAAATAATGATCTGTGGGTTTCTAAAATCAATTCCTTTCCTGTAATCTTTTATTCAAAAGGATGACATATCTCCTCTTTCATGCTGTTTCGGTTGAGGCTTCGGGACCCTCGTATTAAAAAGGCCTGAGCATAAATAAGTGTCACGGCTGTCTAATCAATGTTTTTGTCTAATTTCACGGTTGCAAATAATGATCTGTGGCTTTCTAAAATCAATGCCCTTCCTGTAATCTTTTATTCAAAAGGATGACATATCTCCTCTTTCATGCTGTTGTTTCGGTTGAGGCTCCGGGACCCTCGTATTAAAAAGGCCTGAGCATAAATAAGTGTCACGGCTGTGTAATCAATTTTTTTTTCTAAATTCACGGTTGCAAATAATGATCTGTGGGTTTCTAAAATCAATGCCTTTCCTGTAATCTTTTATTCAAAAGGATGACATATCTCCTCTTTCATGCTATTGTTTCGGTTGAGGCTCCAGGACCCTCGTATTAAAAAGGCCTGAGCATAAATAAGTGTGACGGGTGTGTAATCAATTTTTTTTTCTAAATTCACGGTTGCAAATAATGATCTGTGGGTTTCTAAAATCAATGCCTTTCCTGTAATCTTTTATTCAAAAGGATGACATATCTCCTCTTTCATGCTGTTGTTTCGGTTGAGGCTCCGGGACCCTCGTATTAAAATGGCCTGAGCATAAATAAGTGTCACGGCTGTGTAATCAATTTTTTTTTCTAAATTCACGGTTGCAAATAATGATCTGTGGGTTTCTAAAATCAATGCCTTTCCTGTAATCTTTTATTCAAAAGGATGACATATCTCCTCTTTCATGCTGTTGTTTCGGTTGAGGCTCCAGGACCCTCGTATTAAAAAGGCCTGAGCATAAATAAGTGTGACGGGTGTGTAATCAATTTTTTTTTCTAAATTCACGGTTGCAAATAATGATCTGTGGGTTTCTAAAATCAATGCCTTTCCTGTAATCTTTTATTCAAAAGGATGACATATCTCCTCTTTCATGCTGTTGTTTCGGTTGAGGCTCCGGGACCCTTGTATTAAAAAGGCCTGAGCATAAATAAGTGTCACGGCTGTGTAATCAATTTTTTTTTCTAAATTCACGGTTGCAAATAATGATCTGTGGGTTTCTAAAATCAATGCCTTTACTGTAATCTTTTATTCAAAAGGATGACAGTACTACCAAAATACAGCCAATGAAGGGCCTTAGGAAGACTGAGCCAAGGTTGGATTGTAGTATTTGGTTAGGCTAATCATGATGGCCATGTAGACCACCACAACCGAGAGTCCTGGAAGTAACAGGGATGATGAGATGAAAGAGCTAAGAATAGTAGAACTTGAAACAACAGAGTTAGCCATGGGTGTTAGTGCAAAACCGCTTGGCTTTTTTTTGGCTTTGGGTGCGGCTATTCATGCAGGCCATATAGAGCTGACAACATTCGGTGTCGTATCAGCTATTAAACTAATAAGAACAGTACTACCAAAATACAGCCAATGAAGGGCCTTAGGAAGACTGGGCCAAGGTTGGATTGTAGTATTTGGTTAGGCTAATCATGATGGCCATGTAGACCACCACCACCGAGAGTCCTGGAAGTAACAGGGATGATGAGATGAAAGAGCTAAGAATAGTAGAACTTGAAACAACAGAGTTAGCCATGGGTGTTAGTGCAAAACCGCTTGGCTTTTTTTTGGCTTTGGGTGCGGCTATTCATGCAGGCCATATAGAGCTGACAACATTCGGTGTCGTATCAGCTATTAAACTAATAAGAACAGTACTACCAAAATACAGCTAATGAAGGGCCTTAGGAAGACTGAGCCAAGGTTGGATTGTAGTATTTGGTTAGGCTAATCATGATGGCCATGTAGACCACCATAGTAATAAGAACAGTACTAGCAAAATACAGCCAATGAAGGGCCTTAGGAAGACTGAGCCAAGGTTGGATTGTAGTATTTGGTTAGGCTAATCATGATGGCCATGTAGACCACCACCACCGAGAGTCCTGGAAGTAACAGGGATGATGAGATGAAAGTGCTAAGAATAGTACTACTTGAAACAACAGAGTTAGCCATGGGTGTTAATCCAAGACCGCTTGGATTTATTTTTGTATTGGGTGCAGCTAATCATGCAGGCCATATAGAGCTGACAACATTCGGTGTTGTATCAGCTATAAAAATAATAAGAACTGTACTATCAAAATACAGACAATGAAGGGCCTATGAAGACTGAGCAAAGGTTGGATTGTAGTATTTTGTTCGGCTAATCATGATGGCCATGTAGACCGCCCGTAACACGGATGAAAGTGCTAAGAATAGTACTAATTGAAACAACAGAGTTAGCCATGGGTGTTAGTCTAAGACCACTCGGCTTTTTTTTGGGTTTGGGTGCAGCTAATCATGAAGGACAGATAGACCTGCCACCATTTGGTGTTGTAACAGGTATGAAAATGCAAAGAACAGTACTACATAACACAACCTACTTACCATGGGTCCCAGAACATATGTTTGGTTGTTATATTTTGTAAGGGTAATCATGCAGGCCATATAGACCTCCACCGATAGGGTGAGTATGAGTAACAGCTATTAAAATGCGAAGGACATTACTAATTAACACAACATAGTTACCATGGGTCGCAGACCAAGAACAGATGTCTTATGATTATATTTTGTATGGGTAATCATCCAGGCCGTATAGACCTCACCAAATAAGGGGAGTTACAGAGATTAAAGTGCTAAGAATGGTAGTACTTAAAACACAACCTCGTTAAAATAGGTAGCAGACCACATGTCTTATTATTATAATTTTTCAGGGTAATCTGGCAGGCCATATAGAACTCCCACGATAGGGGGGGGGGAACAGGGATTAAAGTGCTAAGAAAAGTACTAATTGACACAAGCTAGTTGGGTCCAAGAACGCATGTTTGATTATTAGAATTTATTAGGGTAATTATATATCTAACAAATCTATCTATTTCTCTTCTATCGATTCTATCTAACTATCAATCTATGTATATCTATCTATCCTATCTATCACTATCAATCTATCTTCTGTCCGGGATGTTTTGAGACAGCCACTTTGGGAATGTTAGTTGATTTAGACCCATTATGGCTTAAAAGCAGACTCTGCATCAACTATGTAATTTTCCATGGGAGTTTTGCCAGGGATCCCCCTCCAGCATGCAACAGTCCAGGTGTTAGGACCCTTGAAACAACTTTTCCATCACTATTGTGGCCAGAAAGAGTCCTTGTAGGTTTTAAAGTTCGCCTGCCTATTGAATTCAATGGCGGTTTGCGCGGTTCGCGCGTTCGCAAACAATACCGGAAGTTCGAGTCCACGGTTCGCGAACCGAAAATTTTAGGTTCGCGACATCACTAGTGGCTATGCTAGATGGGTGTAAGGCTTGGTGAGCTTCACACTATATCATGGCTAGAACTATTCATCATCATTGTGATGTGAGGGGTTTGGTGTGGACATATCAAGTTATAATTTCCTTGCAGCCACATTGAGTTTCATTGTTAGGGCACAACGCTTGTAATACTAGATCTGCAGTCATGTAGTCCATTGTTGAGAATTGTGTTTGAGATTATATTTAGTATGCAGGTGAGGGCTGAAGGTGCAATTAGCAGCAAAAGAAAATAGAAAAAAAAGGTACAGAATTGCAAAAAAAAAAAATTGTTAAAAAAAAATAAGCAATGGTTAGATATTGCAGAGAAAACGTGTTATATCATAGAAAAGCATGGTGTAAATAGCAAGCAAAAAAAATGATGTGCTTTTCTAATATGGATTTAATAAATGTTCTTTAATTTAGGCCTAGATTACAAGTAGAGCGCAAAAATTTTAGCGCTGTTGTGCATTAACATTGCTTGAGCACAATCAATAGTGTTTGTATTTTTGCACTTAAAGTACACAGTTATATTTTATCACTTGAGTTATAGTGCAAGGCACACTGACATCTGCATATCGGATGGTGCTGGTTTACTAAATTGCATAATTAACTTCTATGGTTAAGCACAGTATAATTCATGTTGCATATCGCATTAGCACTAATAAGCCAAGGGTGTGCTATGCTAATGATGCACAAGTAGTGAATTTATGTGCATAAAATGTTTTTATTTCAGATCTTAAAAAAAAAAAACTTACAGGAAGTAACACATTTTTTAAGGGAATTATTTATATTTTACTATTAATGCATGCATTTCTAAATATTTTACCCAGGAACACTAAAACAGGCACAAAGAATAAATGTGAGAAAAACAGGTTTAAAACTCACCAACTGACTTAAAATAGCATTTTATTTCACTAAATGTAAATTATCATAGTGCAATTTTGTAAAAAAAATATTCTAGCTGGTTCAAAATATGCAACTAAAATGAACTGTCTAAGGTTCTCATGTCTGTATTTTATACGATTAATTAAAGTTTCACTACTGTTTCTTTAAGACATGAAAAAAGTAGAAAAGGAAATGCAAAAATGTGCTACGGGGAGTTGGTTTTTGGTTTTTAACCAAATGAACTTGCAGTTTTTTACAATATGTTAAACAAAGGGTGTAGCCTAAATTTTGCTCCACTGACTGCTTTCACATTGTCAATTTGACCACGTTTCATAACAAAAAAGTATATTGGAACTTAAAAATCAGAGAAGAATTAAGCATTCACAGAGCAAAAGGTATGAAATGTCTTATTGTTTTATTCTTCTATTTGCATTTGCTTCTCAGAATATGAGTAATAATTAAGCGAGATATTACATAAGAATACATTTCCCCTATTTCCTTTACAAGTAGTGCTTGTTAAAAATAGTTTTACTACAAATTTGTTGTAAAAAAAAAACATGTTGGAAACTGCAGTAATTCAGCTTTTATTCTAATACGTTTTTATAGATTTGTAACCTGAATAATTTTACACTCTGAAATGCATGTTTAATCACTGAATTCTGATCTACATGTCTGGTGCGCTCTCCCTTATCATCCTTTCCACAAAACATTCTTTATTTCTTAAAAAAAAGTTAATTACTATCATCAGAATTGGAAATCATATTTAAAATGAGAGATATTTACGGGGAGAAATTTACAAAACATACAAAAATATTGCTCGATAATCTGATAAAGTGTATAGAAATGCTTATATAAGCTTTGGCAATCTTCTCAGAGTATGATATTCTGCATATTTCTTCAAAATGGTGTATATACTATTATCAGTATTAGTATTAAATAAAATAAAAAAACACAATTAAAAGATAAAATAGTTTTAAATTGATGGTTGATGATATAAAGGTATTTATGGTATAGTTTAATTAAAATGTTTCAATCATTATGTAGAGGATTTCTAACCTGCTTTATACCATTTTGTTCCTTTAAGATGGACAAATATATATATATATATATATATATATATATACACACAAATATGCATGTGTATATCAAAATGAATGTGATGCATTAACGAAAACAACTTGCACTTGTATTACAACAGTTGGCGTTAACCACACTTATCACACTTTATAGCAGCCACTTCCTACAGGTGCTAAGAGACATTTACAAAAGCCTTGAGAAAGGATGTCTGTCAAATGCTATTCTAATATATTACAGTAAATTGTAAGCGAAATCCCTTTGGATATAAAACAATGACCTGATAGTTTGTATTACCTTGCAAATGATTACTGATGAATTCTGTGTCAGTCCTACATCAATGGAAAAAAATATATATATATTTACCAGCATTCTCTTTCATTGTTTATACCATAGCTAGTCATGAAACACATGCAGAGAAGACTCCTTATATGTTATAGTATGAACAACATTTCTACCAAAAAAAAACAAGTTTGGTTTAAAGGGATAGTCAAGTCCAAAATAAACTTTCATGATTCAAATAGGGCATGAAATTTTAAACAACTTTCCATTTTACTTTTATCACCAATTTTGCTTTGTTCTTTTGGTATTCTCAGTTGAAAGCTAAACCTAGGAGGCTCATATGCTAATTTCTTAGATCTTGAAGGCCGCCTCTAATCTGAATGCATTTTGACCACTAGAGGGCGTTAGTTCATGCGTGTCATATAGATAACATTGAGCTCACGCATGTGAAGTTACCTTGGAGTTAGCACTGATTGGCTAAAATACAAGTCTGTCAAAAGAAATTAAATAAGGGGGCAGTCTGCAGAGGCTTAGATACAAGGTAATTACAGAGGTAAAATGTATATTATTATAACTGTGTTGGTTATACAAAACTGGGGAAAGGGTAATTATGGGATTATCTATCTTTTAAAACAACAAAACTCTGGTGTTGACTGTCCCTTTAATGTACAGCTACACATAGAAAAATACCAAATTACTTCTGCAAAATGACGACTCTGGATCTACAGATTAGTTGGAAATAATTTATTTATTTATTACTTTTTTACATATTTATTATTTTAATTGTTTCTCTCATTCATTTAAATTTGAAGTGCTTGCATTAACCATCTAAAATTAACTCAAAACTATCCAATGTTTTTGTCCTTTTTGTGAAAGTTTTAGGTCTACATTGCAGAATGTAATGTCATGGTAGTCAAATATAATCCCTTTGCAATATATTGCTGATATATAGTTGTTTGTACTAGTTGCATATATATTGTCAATGTTGCATACAAATAATATGCAAAAAGTTAAATGTCAAGGTCTCTTTAATAGCTGTTACTTATTTGAGTAGCTAAAATATTATTTAAAAGTTTAACTTTTAAATTATATTTTAAAAAGTATGGAAAATCTTAAATTAAATTATTTTACCAAATATTTTAGATAATAATTATAATAAAAATTGCATTATTATTATTGTTACATTATTATATTCTGTGTGGATAAGGGATTTTACTATTTATTTTTGATTATTTATTTTTGTTGTGTATATATATATATATATATATATATATATATATACAGTGGGGGAAAAAAGTATTTAGTCAGCCACCAATTGTGCAAGTTCTCCCACTTAAGAAGATGAGAGAGGCCTGTAATTTTCATCATAGGTATACCTCAACTATGAGAGACAAAATGTGGAAACAAATCCAGATAATCACATTGTCTGATTTGGAAATAATTTATTTGCACATTATGGTGGAAAATAAGTATTTGGTCAATATCATAAGTTCATCTCAATACTTTGTTATATATCCTTTGTTGGCAATGAAAGCGGTCAAACGTTTTCTGTAAGACTTCACAAGGTTGTCACACACTGTTGCTGGTATGTTGGCCCATTCCTGCATGCAGATCTACTCTAGAGCAGTGATGTTTTGGGGCTGTCGCTGGGCAACACGGACTTTCAACTCCCTCCAAAGGTTTTCTATGGAGTTGAGATCTGGAGACTGGCTAGGCCACTCCAGGACCTTGAAATGCTTCTTACGAAGCCACTCCTTCGTTGCCCGGGCGGTGAGTTTGGGATCATTGTCATGCTTAAAGACCCAGCCACGTTTCACCTTCAATGCCCTTGCTGATGGAAGAAGGTTTGCACTCAAAATCTCACGATACATGGCCCCATTCATTCTTTCATGTACACAGATCAGTCGTCCTGTTCCCTTTGCAGAGAAACAGCCCCAAAGCATGATGTTGCCACCCCCAAGCTTCACAGTAGGTATGGTGTTCTCTCTCCTCCAAACACGACAAGTTGTGTTTCTACCAAACAGTTCTACTTTGATTTCATCTGACCATATGAAATTCTCCCAATCCGCTTCTGGATCATCCAAATGCTCTCTAGCATACTTCAGACAGGCCCGGACATGTACTGGCTTAAGCAGGGGGACACGTCTGGCACTGCAGGATCTGAGTCCCTGGCAGCGTAGTGTGTTACTGATGGTAGCCTTTGTTAGGTTGGTCCCAGCTCTCTGCAGGTCATTCACTAGGTCCCCCCGTGTGATTCTGGGATGTTTGCTCACCGTTCTTGTGATCATTTTGACCCCATGGGGTGAGATCTTGCGTGGAGCCCCAGATCGAGGGAGATTATCGGTGGTCTTGTATGTCTTCCATTTTCTACTTATTGCTCCCACAGTTGATTTCTTCACACGAAGCTGCCTGCCTATTGCAGATTGAGTCTTCCCAGCCTGGTGCAGGTCTACAATTTTGTTTCTGGTGTCCTTCGACAGCTCTTTGGTCTTCACCATAGTGGAGTTTGGAGTGTGACTGTTTGAGGTTGTGGACAGGTGTCTTTTATACTGATAACAAGTTCAAACAAGTGCCATTAATACAGGTAATGAGTGGAGGACAGAGGAGCCTCTTAAAGAAGAAGATACAGGTCTGTGAGAGCCAGAAATCTTGCTTGTTTGTAGGTGACCAAATACTTATTTTCCACCATAATATGCAAATAAATTCTTTCCAAATCAGACAATGTGATTGTCTGGATTTGTTTCCACATTTTGTCTCTCATAGTTGAGGTATACCTATGATGAAAATTACAGGCCTCTCTCATCTTCTTAAGTGTGAGAACTTGCACAATTGGTGGCTGACTAAATACTTTTTTCCCCACTGTATACACATACACACACACACACACACAGAGAGAGAGAGAGAGAGAGAGAGAGAGAGAGAGAGAGAGAGAGAGAGAGAAAATAGATAAATTCCATAGACTAGCTTTGTTTGATTAAAATCAAGCAGCAGATCTGGAGATATTTATATCTTGACAGTGGTCATATTTTAATGTTGCTTATACAGACAGAGTAAAATCACAGCAACAGCCATTTTAGGGTATGTGAAGATATAGCATTAATACCTGTTTGATATAACTTGTTATTCTGATTTTGTAAGTTATGGCAGTATATATATATATGTGAAAAAAGAGAAAGAGAAAAGCACTCCTGAGATAGAACAAAAGCTAGAATAACTTCCATGACTGTTCATTTAAATTGCAACTCAGGGTGCGGGTTCTTTTTGCACACTATGCCCCTTCACAGAGAAAAAATATCCTGTAGCATATCAGTCTGATCCTGACCAATGACAGTCCGGCGCCAAAATATCAGGCAATTCTTTTCTGAACAAGGGAAGCAACAACCCCAGACGATCGTTTCGGCCTTCTGTGGGCCTCGTCAGTGAGGTGCAGTTGTATCTCTCTAAGGGCATGTGTGCACGGGCTCCACGTATGGCTTACCCATTACTCTTAGAGTGACCCAAGAGTAATTTACATAAATGTGAAAAAAGAGGAAGAGAACAGCACTCCTGAGATAGAACAAAAGCTAGAATAAATTCCATGCCTGTTCATTTAAATTGCAACTCAGGGTGCGCGTTCTTTTTGCACACTATGCCCCTTCACAGAGAAAAAATATCCTGTAGCATATCAGTCTGATCCTGCCCAATGACAGTCCAGCACCAAAATACCAGGCAATTCTTCTCTGAACAAGGGAAGCAACAACCCCAGACGATCGTTTCGGCCTTCTGTGGGCCTCGTCACTGAGGTGCAGTTGTATCCCTCTAAGGGCATGTGTGCACGAGCTCCACGTCTGGCTTACCCATTACTCTTAGGGTGACCCAAGAGTAATTTACATAAATGTGAAAAAAGAGAAAGAGAACAGCACTCCTGAGATAGAACAAAAGCTAGAATAACTTCCATGCCTGTTCATTTAAATTGCAACTCAGGGTGCGTGTTCTTTTTGCACACTATGCCCCTTCACAGATAAAAAATATCCTGTAGCATATCAGTCTGATCCGGCCCAATAACAGTACAGTGCCAAAATACCAGGCAATTCTTCTCTGAACAAGGGAAGCAACAACCCCAGACGATCGTTTCGGCCTTCTGTGGGCCTTGTCGGTGAGGTGCACTTCTCTCTGTATGTATTTAGTCTCCCTATGGGAAAAAAGGGGCAACCAGACATGGACTCCTTGCTCAGTGTGCTTAGAGGAATATGGCTACACCTCACTGATGAGGCCCAATGAAGGCCGAAACGATCGTCTGGGGTTGCTGTGTTCCTTGTTCAGAGAAGAATTGCCTGGTATTTTGGCGCTGGACTGACCGTAGTAGGTGGGATCAGACTGATATACTACAGGAAAGTTCTTCTCTGTGAAAAGCATTACTGGGCTAAAAAACTCCACCCAGGTGGTAAATCGCCATAGAACAGGCTAACAATGGTATTGAGCCAGTTGTTCGTTCCTGTGAGTGCACTTCTCTCTGTATATATTTATTCTCCCTATGGGAAAAAAAGGGGCATCCAGACGTGGACTCCTTGCTCAGTGTGCTTAGAGGAATATGGCTACACCTCACTGACGAGGCCCAATGAAGGCCGAAACGATCGTCTGGGGTTGCTGTGTTCCTTGTTCAGAGAAGAATTGCCTAGTATTTCGGCGCTGGACTGACCATAGTAGGCGGGATCAGACTGATATACTACAGGAAAGTTCTACTCTGTGAAAAGCATTACTGGGCTAAAAAGCTGCACCCAGGTGGTAAATCGCCATAGGACAGGCTAACAATGGTATTGGGCCAGTTGTTCGTTCCTGTGAGTACACTTCTCTCTGTATGTAATTAGTCTCCCTATGGGAAAAAAGGGGCAACCAGACGTGGACTCCTTGCTTAGTGTGCTTAGAGGAATATAGCTACACCTCACTGACGAGGCCCAATGAAGGCCGAAACGATCATCTGGGGTTGCTATGTTCCTTGTTCAGAGAAGAATTGCCTGGTATTTCGGCGCTGGACTGACCGTAGTAGGCGGGATCAGACTGATATACTACAGGAAAGTTCTACTCTGTGAAAAGCATTACTGGGCTAAAAAGCGAGTTGTTTGTTCCTGTGAGTGCACTTCTCTCTGTATGTATATATATATATATATATATATATATATATATGCATGCGTTGTGCAAGTTTGTGTATGTGAACCTGTGAATGTGCATATATGAATGTGTGTGTGTGTGTGTGAATGTGTATATTTGTATGTATGTGTTTATGTGCATGATTGCATGTATGTGCAGATGTGTTTGTATGCTAATATGTGCATGTATCGGTGTATACACAGTATATTATACTGTATATATATATATTTATATTATAAATCAAACAAGTGTGTGCACTCTATCACATAAATGAGGATCAAAAAGTGGTGCAAGAAGTTATAAACTAACATGTATCAAAGTAAAAAAGAGATAAATACCCACAATATAAGTGGATATCAAAGAATGACAAGGCTTAATGTTGAAAAAAAAAACTTTATTTATACCTCTTCACACACTCCCAAACCACCCCAACAGAAACCCAAAGTGCACATAAAGAAAAACTGCATACAAATCAAAAATAGAGCCAGGCCTGGAAAACACTGTAGTTAACTCTGAAATTAAGATTGGGAAGAATAACATCAAAAGGTCTATCACAGAGAGCACATAAGTGTAAAAACACAATCAAAACCCTTGGTTTGTGAGTTCAGCAACAGTTCCTTATTATCCACATTGCAACATAAAGGATACTTGAAAAGGAAACAATCTTGCATTTGAACTGCGTGAACCTCAATCACTAAACAGAGACAATAGTTGCCACAGCAAGACGAGAGCTCATAGTGTAACAGCACGCTCCCATACCATCATTGCAATTATTGAGTGGCATACATGAATTACAAAACCTGCTGTATTTTCAGATACAAAATTATAGTTCCAGGTCTGACCACTCCGGCCAACGAGTGCGCCATCAGCATTGACTCCACAGACTTTTGTCGGCACCTCGTACAAACACGCTGCTGTTGCTATCAGTCACGGGGGGTTGGAATATCCTTTAACAGCAGAGATTCCACAGCTCTAATTAGTTAATGCCGGTTACTTGAGCGGCAGACATTACGCGTTTCACCCCTCCCCTTAATTGGGCTGGCATCTTGGGCTTCGTCAGATGCTTTCTTCATTGTGAGCTGGCTTTTTATTATTGCAAAAACTCCTCCTCTTCGCTCTATTACCTTTATATATTAAAGGGATAGCAGCTTCTTATACATGGTTTAAACTCAATTCATAAACATACGTATCATTGATAACCACATTATTGCATACAAATAATATGCAAAGTTAAATGTTAAGGTCTCTTTAATAGCTGTCACTTATTTGCGTAGCTAAACATTTTTTATTATAAAAATAGCAAAAACAAAAGTCAATACCAGAGTTTAAAGGGACATTATACACTCATTTTTTCTTTGCATAAATGTTTTGTAGATGATCTATTTATATAGCCCGTACAGTTTTGTTTTTTTAAAATGTATAGTTTTACTTATTTTTAAATAACATTGCTCTGATTTTCAGACTCCTAACCAAGTCCCAAAGTTTAATGAGAATACCGCCGTATACCTCCTCAAGCTTGCTCCTGTTTGTGCAAAGGGTATTTTCATATGCAAAAGAAGGGGGAGGGGGGAGTGTCTTATTTCCCACTTGCAGTGGGCTTTCCAGCTACCTTTTCAACAGAGCTAAACTGAGAGCTTCTAAGTAAGTTTTTAAACAGTTTTATACTGGATGTTTATATCAGAATCTGTGCATCTTATTCTTTATAGTAATGTCTATTACATGCAGTTATATGAAAATTAGTGCATACTGTCCCTTTAACTTTTAAATTATATTTTCAAAAGTATGGAAAATATTAAATTAAATTATTCTACCAAATATTTTAAATAATAATTATAATAAAATTGCATTATCACTATTGTTACATTATTATACATTATTTTATTGTGTGGATAAGGGATTTTACAATTTATTTTGGCTTATTTATTTTTGTCATATCTATCTATCTATATATATATTATATATATATATATATATATATACTGTATATATATATATATATATATATATACATACATATCTATATATATATATATACTGTATACATACACAAAATATAATATTGGTGCACATCAACTTCTATATTATCAAAACATTTTAAATATAGAGGATGACTCAATCGCTCCCAGCCTATCATAGTGAAGGTGTGCCGGATTTTAACCTATGGCGAATCAGGGGGAATGTCCCTGATCTTTGTTTACGTAAGCGACTAGTATTCTCATGAATCGGACCAGCGTGACATTTTGTTGCAGCTGGTGGCGTTAGTGCTACTGAGACTGGGGACTTAATGACACTGTGATCGGTGTGGAAGTTCGGTTAATATCCGATTGTTGTCTTATGTTTTGATGTGGCTATGATAACGCCCATGGAGGCGGATAATGCGATCCTATAGGGTGGTTTATGGACAGTTCCATCCCAGAGGGAGGGCTGAACAGGGGGTGTTCGGATTATGCTGGTGATTGAAAAGTGGGATTCCTACTCACATTTACATTCACATTTAGATTATATACTATGTTATTCCACTAATAGGTTTGTATACAGCATTAACTCAGCATTAGGTGATTAACTTATGTTATTAACACGTTTTCACTAAAGTGGTATTTTTTTCATTTGGGCTATCTGATGGTACAGACTCTGATATTTTCGCACACGGTCTCCATGGATTGGTGGCCACACAGGGGGGGGGGGGGGTTTACACACCTTTATTAGTCTGTTTGTATGTAGTTTCTGGTTGTCAGAAGAAGGGACGTTTGAGGTCCCGAAACGTCACAAATAAATACATTTTTGTTCACAATACTCTGAAGTCCAGTGAGTGCTTCCATTTATCTACTGTATATATATATATATATATATATATATATATATATATACTGTATACATACACAAAATAGAATATTGGCGCACATCAACTTCTATATTATCAAAACATTTTAAATATTGCATAAATCACCTAAGATCATATATTAAAATTGGGATCTTAGTTACACAATATGGCCATATTTTGCTTAAACCATTCACCAACTTACAAGGTGTCCCAACGTTGACTGGTCCTAACACTGCAATGCGCTGCCTTTCTGAGCTGAAACATCCCTGCTTTAACTATGCATTTAAGAATGAGCCTCTCTGGCTTTATACACACTTCCAATGTATATGTATATACACACACCCACAGAGAGAGAATAAATACATTCCATAGACTAGCTTTCTTTGACTAAAATCAAGCAGCAGATCTGGAGATATTTATATCTTGACAGTGATCATATTTTAATGTTGCTCATACATACAAAGTAAAAGAACAGACAATTTTAGGATATGTGCAGATATAGCACTAATACATGTTTGACATAATTTGCTACTATATATATATATATATATATATATATATATATATATATATATATATATATATATATACAGTTTGAATATATAATATAAATATATATATACACGTATGTACTGTATATATCAGACCCATGTCTAGTTTTAGAATTTTGGGAAAGTACAATTGCAGAATTAGACAAGTTAATTATATGGATGATTTAAACACAAACAAACCTATACAGAAGGTTATTTGCATAGGAAGCTTGTTTGATAACACAGTTTACCTGTGTCTATGATGGGGGAATAATCTATATCTCTTTGTAATATCATTATAAAATGGAAAAATAAAAAACAAATCACCAAGTGTCTTTATAATGCAGGAAATAGATCACCATGCTGCTGTACTGGACTTTACAAATTTAGCTCTTCTAAAGGTAGTTAGTATTCCTATTTTTATTTTATTAATTATATATTAAATCTCAGACTGAATGTTCTAAACTTACAAAAATCCCCAGCTCATTGTTGTGTAAATTACATGGACAAACACATGTGCAGTAAAGTAATATATATATAAAAAAAAAAAGCTCATGTAGTAAAGGTATTTGAATAAACTTGGTTAAATACTTTGTAATGCAATGTGTTTTTTCGGTATAAACTCAAAATGTAACTCCCTTAAAGGGACACTGAACCCAATTTTTTTTTTCTATTGTGATTCAGATAGAGCATGCAATTTTAAGCAACTTTCTAATTTACTCCTATTATCAAATTCTTTTCATTCTCTTGGTATCTTTATTTGAAATGAAAGTTTAGTTACCTGCCCATTTTTGGTGAACACACTGTGTTGTTCTTGCTGATTGGTGGGTAACTTCACCTACCAATAAACAAGTGCTTTCCATGGTTCTGAACCAAAAAAATAGCTTAGATGCCTTCTTTTTCAAATAAAGAAAGCAAGAGAACTAAAAAAAATTGATAATAGGAGTAAATTAGAAAGTTGTTTAAAATTGCATGCTCTATCTGAATCACGAAAGAAAAAAAATTGGGTTCAGTGTCCCTTTAAATTAATTCATGCAATAAATAAAAATGAAATGGCATTGCACAATTATTATTTATTTTACTTGATTTTGCTGCAAAATGCTTGTTCCACACTCCTCAGGGAGGCTAGAAGTCAAATATGAAAGTATGCTGCAAATTCAGGGCCCCCATATGGAGGTGAAAGGGGCTGATTTAATCAGGAGCCCATTGGGCCCTGCGGGGGGGGGGGGCACACAGCAGCTTGTTTCCCCACATTGCAGGGAAACATGCTGTGTACAATAAAAATGCAGGCCAGCCCTGAGCCCTACACTACCATTATCATACCATATATGGGTAATAATGGGCTGTGCCGTTCTAAATGTAAAAATGCATACCGGTAAGTAGGAATGGGCAAATGTGTTTATATTCAAATTTGAATGTTAGAACAAATGATAAAACAAACGTTATTGTAGAAATTCGATTTACATAATCGAATATTGATAAGAATGAATATTCTTAAAAATTCTATAATCGAATGCTATTTACAATTTTCGAATATCACTTATGAATTTGAATGTTTATAATTAGATTGAATGTCCACATTCGATATTTCAAATATAACATTTGATTTAATAAATACTATTCATAAGTTCAATAGTTCATGTGGAAGGGAATTTAGTAAATTGATACATAATAGAACAAATATATCAATTTAAATGTTTCTATTTTGAATATTGCATATTTTGAATATTACATTTAAAGAAAGCATTAGAAACACTATTACAAATATGTCAATTCGAATTTTTGTATATCGAATATTGCATAATTTGAATATTACATGGATATAAAGCATTAGAAATAAATACTATTACAAATACTATATACATTTGAATTTTTCGAATTCAAACATTGCATAATTCGAATCGAATTATTAGAAAATTCTTATTGAATATTACATTGAAAGAAGGCATTAGAAATAGTATTACATTAAACGAATGTTAGAACGTTCTACAAACATTTGAAAATCAAAACGAATGAACAAATGTGTTAAAATTTGTTTAATTTTTCTAATGCTGTGAAACATTCGCCCATACCTACGGGTAAGCTCCAGGCCTTCCTGAAAACACAGCCTTCTACATTGTGACCAGAAGGAGGGATATCCCCTTAAATATTCTGCAAAGTTCAAAATCAGATCTCCTGCCTTTGTTGAGTCATGCTTCTCCTTTTATCTTCCCCTTAACTCCCTCAATGAATCTCAAATATATTGCAAGCTTTTCCACTATGTACCATTAGGTGCTGTTACAGAATCCTTATGGAGCCATCATTGTAACATTTTTGTATAGTGCTTGCTTTACAATATACTTCTGCTTTATAAATAAATTATTACAACATATTATGTTGTACTGTTCGGTGATTGTAAGTATGTAGTTGTGTGTGTATTTGTTTGTATGCATGTATGCGTGTGCATAAGTGCATGCGTGTGAGTATATGCATGTATGCGTGTGCACATGTGCATGCGTGTGAGTATGTGAACGTGTATGTATGTATGTGCGTACGTATGTGTGTGCATGCGTTGTGCAGGTGTGTGTATGTGAACCTGTATATGTGCATATATATGTGTACGTATATTCATGCTTGCCTGTGCATGTGAACATGTAAATACATATATTTGTACAAATAAAAAGAGAGAAGCATTCAACCTGGGAATGAACAATAGATTGTTCTATGGCTAGTCACCACCCAAGAAGCAGCCTCTTTTTGCTTAACATGTGCCTTCACAAAGAAGAACTTTCCTGTAGCATATCAGTCTGATACTGACTTAACAGTACAATCCCTCTCTGAACGAGAAAAACGTCAAAACCCCAGACGTGCATTTTAGAATTTTTGTGGGTCTCATAAGTGAGGTGCAGCCATATCCCTCTAGGCACACTGAGCAATTGGTCCAAGAAGCAGCCTCTTCTACTCTTTATTTATGCAAATTATGACTCTTAGGGAAGTCTTCCTAAGCATGATGTGGGAATCCAGACGTGGACCCGTTGCTCAAAGTGCCTGGAGAGTTATGTTTGTACCTCACTGACGAGGCCCACACTAGACTGAAATGTACATATGGGGTTTTGCCATTTCTCTCGTTCAGAGAGGGATTGCCTGGTATTTCGGGGCTGGACTGTACTGTTAAGTCAGGATCAGACTGATATGCTACAGGAAAGTTCTTCTCTGTGAAAGGAACGTGTTGAGCAAAAAGAGGCTGCTTCTTGGGTGGTAACTAGCCATAGAATAAGCTATTATGCTATTGTTCGTTCCTAGGTTGAGCGCTTCTCTCTTTTTATTTATGTATATTTGTATTCATGTGTTTATTTATGTGCATGATTGCATGTATTTGCAGGTGTGTGTGTGTGTATATATATATATATAAATATAAATATGTATGTAGGTATGTGCATGTATATGTGTGCAGGTGTGTGTATGTATGTATGTATGTTGTGTGCATACATGTGCATGCATATGTACTGCTATGGACAATGTTTAAATGTTTAAAGAAACACTGGGAGTTGCTCTTTGAGCTATTGTGACTTAGATAATATTAACCAGTGCAGTCTGCTCGTATCCAGTTTTTTTTTTTTTTAAGGGTCAGTTACATAGGTTTACAGATTCTTATTTTTAGATTCAATTTACATGCTCTGTTATATATATATATATATATATAAACAAACAAACAACAAAATATTGGCACACATCCAAAATAAAACCACACTTATTATAATATAAAAGCTGCAAAAAATGCCTGCTAAAACTTTATACTTTTAAATAAAATTGGGATCATAGTTACACAATATGGCCATATTCTGCTCAGCCAGTCACCACTTGCAAGGTGTCCCAGAATAGACTGGTCCTAACACTATACATGTTTACCTTACTGGGCTGAATCATTTGATTATAATATAGAATTCCAACACTGTGGTACTATGCCTCAAATAAAGACTGCATTAAATGAGGCTGTCTGGCTTTATATAGCTTAATTACACTGTTTGGAACACACCTGAGCAGATTTTTAGTGGTGTGCTTTAACCATGGGGATTTGGTCAGTCTCCCTGTAAGAAATACAACAAATAAAACATGGGGGTTTGGTTAAGCACACCTAACAAAAACATATTATATATTAATGCACATATTGTGAGAGTACTGCCAAAATGACCAAACTAAATACAAACAAACAAACAACAAAGTATTGGCACACATCCAAAATGAAACCACGCTTATTATAATATAAATGCTGCAAAAAATGCCTGCTAAAACTTTATACTTTTAAATAAAATTGGGATCTTAGTCACACAATATAGTCATATTCTGCTCAGCCAGTCACAAGGTGTCCCAAAATAGACTGGTCCTAACATTATACATTTTTACCTTACTGTATACATGTTTTAATTGCATATTTAATTGCATATTTAAAGGGACACTAAACCCCAAAAAAATCTTTCTTGATTCAAGTTGAGAATACAATTTTAAACAACATTCCAATTTACTTATATTATCTAATTTGCTTCATTCTTTAGATATCCTTTGTTGAAGAAATAGCAACACACATGGGTGAGCCAATTCACACGAGGCATCTATGTGCAGCAACCTATCAGCAGCTACTGAGCCTATCTAGATATGCTTTTCAGCAAAGGATATCAAGATAATTAAGCAAATTAGGTAATAGAAGTAAATTAGAAAGTTGTTTAACATTGCATGCTCTTTCTAAATCATGAAAGAATAAATGTGGGTTTCATATCCCTTTAAGGCTGCAATTGTTCATGGTAAAATAGCAACTACTTACATTACTGTGTGCAGTAATAAATTATATTAAGGAAAGCTGTATAATGGCTAAAAATGCATATAATTTCATATGAAAAGTAGCAGAAGATAAAAAAAAATATGCCTGATTTACAGAGAATGCTTTTAATAAAAGGATCTCATTATAACAATTTGTAGAAAAATGCACAATTATTTTTTTGTTTAAGAGGTTAGGTGTGTCTGGGTAAATTAGGGAATTATTAGAGATAACTACATTTACCATTATTAAGTATTAAAGTAACATGGCTAATCCAGGTAGTGGGTAGAGAGTTGTTTTGGTAATAAAGTGAAGAAAACATGTATAGTTTTAGTATTTAGGCAGTTCAGGGTCCTCTCTTTCAGCCACTGCATACTATTTGCATCATAAAATTGGCATATTCCAGAACAAAAAGACTCAGAAATCCATTATATTTTTGTAATTCTATCTTTTTTGTCAAAAATGTACATTAGTGAGTGTCAGTCTGTGTATGTATTTGCTGTATGTGTGTTTTCTGTGGGTGTGTGAATGTTTTCTGTGGGTGTCTGTGTGAGTGTTTTTGTGTTTGTCTCTGTGCCTGTATGCTTGTGGGTATTGGTGTTTATGTGTGTGTGTTTGTTTCTGTGTTTGTGTATGTGTCTTGCTGTCTTTACAATATTTTCAAGTGTGATTACACTGAAGAATGAAGTGTGCACACATGTAAGTCACTTGGCCAAATATTGCCTAGGTCAAAAGGGGAGGGGCTCCAATCAATGGTTTAGTAAGGGATTCAACATTTCTAGTGAGGACCCTGTGCAAAATGCTCCAAATTTCCTAAACCAGCTTCAACTAAAGAGTTTTTAGAGCAGTTTTTAGAGCAATGTACAAACTAATATGCTGAAAACACTATCAAGAGAGGTCATTTAAACATACCCAAAAGGGATTTAAGGTAGTTTGTTGCTATATACTGTCTGCATCTCTTTCTATTTATCTCTCTCCCTGTTTCATTATTCCTCTATCATTCTATCTTGCTCTTGCATGGAAATGTCAAAATTACCTCAAATATTACAGTATATTATGCTTTGTTATTTAATTCTGTGGAGTATGTTAGTTTAATTTGCTTTAATATCTGATTTGGAACTTAAAACTCTGGCATTTTGGTTTTTTTTTAAATTGAATTTCCTAACATATATATATATATATATATATATATATATATATATATATATATATATATATATATATACAGGTGGCCCTCGTTTTACAACGGTTCAATTTACACCGTTTCAGAATAACAACCTTTTTTTTCCAGTCATGTGACTGCTATTGAAAAGCATTGAGAAGCAGTGCATTTATTAAAATAGCCAGTAGGTGGAGCTGTCCGCTTGTGTTGCAGCAAAGGCAAGCAAGCTGAAATTAATCAGTTTAACCAGACCAGAGCTATCTAGCAGATTTCAAAGGAACAAGAACTTCCTGTCTATGAATCAGTCCAGATTGGAATGCATAGAAAGAACTGTTTGCAGAAAAATGTAAGTGAAGTCTGTGTTGTGATTATTTTATTAGGTTTAAAATGCTGTTTAGCAAATATTTTTGTTCATTTAACTTAGTTTTATTATATATTCTGTGTTGTGTGATTATTGTATTAGGTTTATAATGCTGTTTAGCATTTAAAGTCTTCATTTCAAAGCTTTAAAAATAATGTATTAGATGTTACTTATGACAATTTTGAGAGGGGCCTGGAACCTAACTCCCTCACTTCCCACTTACTTACATTATAAACTGGTTTCAATTTAAAACGGTTTCGATTTACAACCATTCCTTCTGGAACCTAACCCCGGCGTAAACTGAGGGCTATCTGTATATATACACATGTTTTTGTGTGTGGTGTTTTAGTGTGTATAGTTTTATGTGTTGGGTAGTATTTTTACCATAGTAAGTAGATGAGGTTGACTAAAAATACCGAAGTCCATCGAGTTTAATCTATACAAATCTAAAATACTTACAAACAATTTTCTTGGAATAAACAGAGCTTCTGCCATCATTGTATATGGGTTTTGAATATAGTTATATAAAGTAATCATGTCACCTCTCAAGTGCCTTTTTTTCTAGAGAAAACAGACCCAGTTTGGCTAACCTCTCCTCATAGCTTAAATTCTCCATTTCCCTTATTAGCTTTGTAGCCCTGTCTGAACTTTTTCTAGGTCTACCATGTTTTTTTTTTTAGAGATCGGTCCCCAGTACTGCACTCCATACTCAAGGTGAGTTCTTACCAGGGATTTAAATAGTTGCAGAATTATGCTTTCTTCTCTTGAATCAATGCCTCTTTTAATATATGCTAGTATCTTATTAGCCTTAGAAGCTGTTGCCCTGCATTGTGCACCCATCTTTAGCATGTTATCTATTACTACTCCCAAATTCCTTTTCACTTCTGTTTGGCTAAGTCTAGTCCCAATTTAAATAGTACATTGCCTGCTTATTTTTACTTCCAAAATGTAGAACCTTGCATTTTCCCGTATTAAGGGGGATATTTATCAATGGTCTGGCGGACCTGATCTGACATTGCGGATCAGGTCTGCCAGACCTTGCTGAATGCGGAGAGCAATACGTTCTCTGTATTTAGCATTGCACCAGCAGCTCTTGTGAGCTGCTGGTGCAACGCCGCCCCCTGCAGATTCGCAGCCAATCATCCACCAGCAGGGAGGTGTCAATCAACCTGATCGTACTTGATCGGGTTGATTTTCGGAGATGTCTGTCCACCTGCTCAGGGCAGACGGACAGGTTATGGAGCAGCGGTCTTTAGACCGCTGCTTTTAGACTGCTGCTTCATAACTGCTGCTTCTGGCGAGCCTGCCAGCTCACCAAAAACACGGGCCTTCAAGCTCTGTCAGGAGCTTGATAAATGGGCCACCATATCTCATTTTCCATTTACCTGCCCATACTTCTAATTTTAGCAGATCCCCTTGTAACTCAAGTTCAGCATGCTCTGACCTTATGACCTTACACAACGTTGTATCATCTGCGAAAATGGAGCTGCTGCTTTTTAATCCTTGCTCTAAGTCATTAATAAAAAATATTAGAAAGAACAGGGCCCAGTACTGATCCCTGGGGAACTCCACTGATTACCTTTGTCCAATCTGAGTATGATCCATTTACTACTACTCGTTGCTCCCTATCTTTTATCCAGTTATTTATCCTTGAGCTAACATTTCTGCTATTCCTAGTCCATTAATTTTGTACATTAATTACTCATGTGGCACTGTATCAAACGCCTTTGCAAAATTTAAGTATATCACATCAACTGATTCCCCTTTATTTATATTTTTACTTACTTCCTCATAGAATCTAATTAGAATAGTTTGACATGATCTATTTCTCATAAAACCAAAACTTCAAGTATCTTCCCCACTATTGATGTCAGACTAACTGGTCTATAGCTTCCTGGATCAGCCCTGTTTCCCTTTATGAAGAGAGGCACCACATCAGCTTTATGTCAGTCCTGGGGTACTATGCCTGAGGATAATGAGTCTTGAACAAGAGGTTTGTCTATAACAGTGCTAAGTTCCCGTAAAACCCTTGGGTGTATTCGATCTGGGCCTGGAGTTTTATTTACCTTAATATTATCCAGCTTTTTCCTGGCATCCTCTAGACATAACCCAGTTAATGGTATGGGCTGGCCTGTTCTAGTTTGTTCCAAAGTATCCTCCATTGGTTTTTCTCTTGTGTATACTGAAGAAAAGAATTGGTTTAGTACCTTAGCCTTCTCCCTAACACTGTTAATCAAGCTACCCTCCACGCATTTTAAAGTAATTATATTGTCCTTGTTAGATTTTTTGCCATTTATGTACTTTAAGAACCTTTTAGGGTTTGACTTAGAATCCTTTGCAATTAATCTTTCATTTTCAATTTTGGCTAATTTGATTGCTTTTTTGCATGCTTTGTTACATTTCTTATAAATTGTATGTTGAGTCTATGCAATTTTCTTCGAATAATTTAAATGCCCTACAATTTTTCCTAATCTTTTTAACACATTTTTATGTAGCCACATTGGCTTGGCTTAATTTATTTTTCTTTTATAACCATATGGTATGTATTGATATGTATATTTATTTAACAACGTTTTAAATGTTATCCATGTATCCTCTGTATTTTTATTAGAGAATACTTTGTCCCAATTTATGTTATTTAATGATTTCCTTAAATCATTACAGCTTTCTTAAAATTAAAAGTCTTAGTTAAAGGGCCATGATACCCAAATGTTGAAGCACTTGAAAGTGATGCAGCATAGCTGTAAAAAGCTGACTAGAAAATATCACCTGAACATCTCTATGTAAAAAAAAAAAAAAGTTCCTCAGTAGCCACATCCCATTGTAAAGGACTTCTAAGCAGCAAATCAGTATGTCTGTCCCGGGACAGCTAAGGGATTGAGCCTCATGCACTCTCATGTTATTTCCCTATTCAGTTTAAGGAAGTTTACTATGAAATCTCATGAGCGTTAAGTCAAATCTCATGAGATCACAGTAAAAGAGTTCATGACCTCAGCACTGCTGAAGCTGATTGGCTGCTGTTCACTTCTTCATTTATTTATTTTTTACCTGCAGTTGGGCAGCAGCTGAATTATAACTTTTTACACAGAACTTACTCTGCTGACCTGAGGAAATTGTGAGGTAAAATATGTTTCTTTTTTACATAGAGATGCTCAGGTGATATTTTCCTGTCAGCTTTTTACAGTTATACTGCATCAGTTTCAAGTGATTTAACATATGAGTATTATGTCCCTTTAAACCTTTAAGACACTGCTTATGAAAAGTGATTTCAACTGTGACCATGTTATGATCACTGTTACCCAAATGTTCTTTGACTTCTATGTTTGCTATTATATCTGTATTGTCTGATAGCACTAAATCCAATCTGTATATTGTTTGTGTAGTGTGTGTGTAGTGTGTGTGTAGTGCTTTTTTGTGTAGTGATTGTGAAATGTTTGTGTAGTGTGTGTGTGAAGTGTTGGTGTTATAATTGTAGTGTTTTTGTCAAAATAAGGGACTTTAAACATTTATAACTCTGCAACCACTGCTGTTGTTTTCACCAAACAAAAAGCAAATTTCATTTGGTGCAACAGTTAATTGCTGTAGTTTTGGCAATTTTGTTTCAGTATTAAGAGATTTAGTAAAATACTCTTTTTTTCAGCACTAAGTAACATATACCGTGAATTTCGTGCATTAACAGTTTATGAGGGTACTAACACAGCAGTCAAATTCCTACAGGCAATCCAAAGTTACAAGCAATTGGAATGCACAAAGTTTAATAGAGTGAATACGTTATACTAGGAACTAGTATTTCACTGCTTTGTTTCCAGAGATGGTGGTTGGAGAAAGGCCTTTTAAAAAGCTGACACAGAATCTATTAATCAAAAGCCTGGATGAAGGCTTATTGTGTGAAACGTGCGTAGGCCTGGTTCTATCCTTTGGAGAAGTTTGGAGTAAAAGTCTTGGGGGCTGATTAATCAAGCTCCGTATGTAACTTGATACCCCTGTTTCTGTGCGAGCCTTTAGGCTCGCTGGAAACAGAAGATATGAAGCTGCGGTCTAAAGACCACTGCTCCATAACTGGTCCTCATGCTCTGAGGCTGCAGACAGAAATCAACCCTATAGAATACGAACGGGTTGATTTATACCCCTGCAAGCGGTCAATTGGCAGCAAATCTGCAGGGGGCGGCATTGCACCAGCATTTCACAAGAATTGCTTGTGCAATGATAAATGCCGACAGCATATCGATGTGCAGTGGACATGATACGCTACATTGTATCATGTCCACTCACACTATGATAAATCTACCCCTTAGCGTGCTGGAGTGAGCTAAGTGAAGGCTGTGGAACTCTATGTTTATCAATGGTTGGTAAATGAATACTGGTTGTAAGAGGTGCAAGGGAGCGGCATTAAAGATCTCTTAGAAAGTGTTTATCAGCCGTATTTAATCAGTCCAGGATTAGACCCAACTGCTAGCGTGAAAATATAAACACACGCTAGCACACTGAGAGGAAACCAGGACGTGACCCACTCAGGAATAAAAACAGAACAGGTTATTTTAGCAGACAAAGAAAACTGAGTACTCACAGATGCAGCAATTCGGATAAGTCTGTAAGTAGCCAGAGGAATGCAGCTGGGATACACGAAGCAGTGGTCAATGTCCCTTTAATCAGGTTTAGGACTGTGGCAGCAGAGTGGTCAGGCAAATCAATTATCAATGTCTTTTTAATTAGGCAGAAGGATGAGACAACTGAGTGGTCAGGCAAAGCAATGGTCAATGTCCCTTTAATCAGGCAGAAGGATAAGGCAGCAGAGTGGTCAGGCAAAGCTATGGTCAGTGTCCCTTTAATCAAATCCAAGGATGAGGCAGCAGAGTGGTCAGACAAAGCAATGGTCAATGTCCCTTTTATCAGGCAGAAGGATGAGGCATCAGAGTGGTCAGGCAAAGCTATGGTCAGTGTCCCTTTAAACAGGCAGACGGATGAGGCAGCAGAGTGGTCAGGCAAAGCTATGGTCAGTGTCCTTTAAACAGGCAGAATGATGAGGCAGCAGAGTGGTCAGGCAAAGCTATGGTCAGTGTCTCTTTAATCAAATCCAAGGATGAGACAGCAGAGTGGTCAGACAAAGCAAAGGTCAAAGTTTCTTTAATCCAGAACAAGAGGTACTCACAAGCCAGGAAGTCGAGCAGAAGAGCAACAACAAACAGGCACTGGAGCGATGTCCCGCCGAGGCTTTTGAAAGCCTGATGACGTGAAGGAGCCGGAAACCGGAAGGCCGCGTCACGTTGCTAAGCAACGTGACGCTTAGTAACAGAGAGAGATCCGGGAGTCGCAGCGACACGGCGATGATCGGATCAGATCCTGACAGTGTTAAGCCAGAGTCACTGGAATGAAGTGTGGATGGGTAAAATACCCAATATCTCCACCAGTAGAATTGGCTGGGTGACCGACTACCAACACATTGGGACAATATCAGGTTTGAACACATATCGTCTGCAAGCCCTCAGCCAGTGATTTATAATTCCATCGACAACAGAGACCAAGGGCCCAATGATCTTAAGGTCTCTCGGCTGGTGAGATTATTATAGAATGCTCGCTAGCGCTTCTATTTCTCTGGTGGAATGATCAAAAGTCACTTTTTACCCTTAAAATATGGTGTCTCGCTAAGGACATATATTACATTTTCTTATGGGGAGGAGATGCATACATTACAAAAATGCATAATAAAATTCTTATTTAAAAAATGTGGCAAAACGAATAATTGAACCATTCACACAAAAATACGTACCTTAATATTGTTAAGTAGCATCAAAAATGGTAACAAAAAATCATATTTTATCAAAAAGGTAACATGCTTATGTAAATTAACAAAAGAATAAATTGTAGTAAGAAGCTTTAGGGTTTGAGATGTCACCGTAGACAAAGAGACTTCACTTTGATGTATGTATATAAACAAGATAATATGAGTGCAGTATATTCACTCTGATAATTTTCAAATGCCGGGCCAATCAAGAAGGATCCCTTCAATAGAAGATGCACAGCCAAGCTGGGGACAAAAGTACTCCGGTGTTGAAAGTGTAAAGACTCTGAGTATACTTTCAACACCAGAGTACTTTTGTCCTCAGCTTGGCTGTGCATCTTTTACTGGCCAACATTTGAAAATTATCAGAGTGAGTATACTGCACTCATATCATCTTGTTCATATACATACATCAAAGCGAAGCCTCTTTGTCTACAGTGACATCTCAAACTAAGAGCGACATGCATAGGACCTGCGCCATCTATACCCTAAAGCTTCTACAGATTAACAGTCTGTTGGGAGAGACTGTGAGAAGGCATCGGTCCACATCAGAGGAGAGTATTAGTTATTTTCCATTGTTACAGCCTTTTTGTTATAAGAGCTCAAATCGTCTGTATTGTTTTTTGTCTAAATAAATTGTATTAAATATGCAAAGTGTGAATTGTAATTTAAAGGACCAGTAAATATAGTAGATATGCATAATCAACAAGAGCAAGATAACAAGACAATGCAAAAGTACATACTCTGAACTTCAAATGAGTAGTAGATTTTGCAAAACTTTTTCAAAGTTATGTATATTTCCACTCCCCCTGTACCATGTGACAGCCATAAGCCAATCACAAATGCATATGCGTATATGCTGTGAATTCTTGCACATGCTCAGTAGGAGCTGGTGACTCAAAAAGTATAAATATAAAAGACAGTGTATATTTTTTTAATCAAAGTAAATTGGAAAGTTGTTTAAAATGACATGCTGAATTATGAAAGTTTAATTTGACCTGAGTGTCCCTTTAAATACACTAGATGCACAAAAAACACACAGACATTCTTACTTATAAGTACAAAATAAGCGTAGTTGTTTTTTGTAAAATGTGCTGAACATGATCGTTCCATGGCCGTATATGAAATTATCTCTCTAATCTCAGCTACCGAATTAAAAAAATACTTACAACCCTAAATCGAAAAACACATGCATACAAAAATATAGGTGATTGTAAGAAGCTATAGGCAGCGTAATGTGATTTGTATTGGCTGCAGGATTTACTTTTTAAAGTGCTCCCCTTGCTCACTGCTAACTTCGCTCTATGGAGAGAAGGGTCCCTTTCCAATGAGCTCCATTACTTTCAATAGGAGACACCTTGCTACTCGCAGGGACTGCTCTTTTTTTTTTACGATAATTCCACCAGGAATTCAGCCAATAGAATGCAAGCTCAATCTGATTGGCTGATCGGATCAGCCAATCGGATTGAACTTGATTCTGATTGGCTGATTCCATCAGCCAATCAGAATTTTCCTACCTTCATTCCGATTGGCTGATAGAATCCTATCAGCCAATCGGAATTCGAGGGACGCCATCTTGGATGACGTCATTTAAAGGAACCGTCATTCGTCTAGTAGGCGTCGGTTGAAGAGGATGTTCCGCGTCGGCTTGGAAGAAGATGGCTCGCTCCGGAAGAAAGAAGATTGAAGATGCGGCTTGATAGAAGACTTCATCCCGATGATGGACTTCCGACTTCAGCCCGATGATGGAGTTCTTCAGCCGCCGCTTGGATCCAGACTTCAGCCCGAGGATGGACGTCACTCTTCAGCCCCCCGCTTGGGCTTGGATCAAGACTTCGGACCCTCTTCTGGACAGATCGGGACCCGGTGAGGTAAAGACAAGGTAGGAAGATCTTCAGGGGCTTAGTGTTAGGTTTATTTAAGGGGGGTTTGGGTTAGATTAGGGGTATGTGGGTGGTGGGTTGTAATGTTGGGGGGGTATTGTATGTTTTTTTTTACAGGCAAAAGAGCTGAATTCTTTGGGGCATGCCCCGCAAAGGGCTCTTTTCAGGGCTGGTAAAGTAAAAGAGCTTTGTACTTTTTTATTTTAGAATAGGGTAGGGCATTTTTTTATTTTGGGGGTCTTTGTTATTTTATTAGGGGGCTTAGAGTAGGTGTAATTAGTTTAAAATTGTTGTAATATTTTTCTAATGTTTGTAAATATTTTTTTATTTTTTTGTAACTTACGGCTAGATTTAGAGTTTTGTCGGTAACGACCTGCGTATCTAACGCTGGCTTTTTTCTGGCCGCACCTTTAAAATAACTCTGGTATTGAGAGTCCACAGAATGGCTGCGTTAGGCTCCAAAAAAGGAGCGTAGAGCATATTTAACGCCACTGCAACTCTCGATACCAGAGTTGCTTACGGACGCGGCCAGCCTCAAAAACGTGCTCGTGCGCGATATCCCCATAGGAAACAATGGGGCTGTTTGAGCTGAAAAAAAACCTAACACTTGCAAAAAAGCCGCGTTCAGCTCCTAACGCAGCCCCATTGTTTGCTATGGGGAAACACTTCCTACGTCTGCACCTAACACTCTAACATGTACCCCGAGTCTAAACACCCCTAGCCTTACACTTATTAACCCCTAATCTGCCACCCCCGCTATCGCTGACCCCTGCATATTATTATTAACCCCTAATCTGCCGCTCCGTAAACCGTCGCTACTTACATTATCCCTATGTACCCCTAATCTGCTGCCCCTAACACCACCGACCCCTATATTATATTTATTAACCCCTAATCTACCCCCCACAATGTCGCCTCCACCTGCCTACACTTATTAACCCCTAATCTGCCGAGCGGACCGCACCGCTATTATTATAAAGTTATTAACCCCTAATCCGCCTCACTAACCCTATAATAAATAGTATTAACCCCTAATCTGCCCTCCCTAACATCGCCGATACCTAACTTCAATTATTAACCCCTAATCTGCCGACCTAATCTCGCCGCTATTCTAATAAATGTATTAACCCCTAAAGCTAAGTCTAACCCTAACACTAACACCCCCCTAAGTTAAATATAATTTTAATCTAACGAAATTAATTAACTCTTATTAAATAAATTATTCCTATTTAAAGCTAAATACTTACCTGTAAAATAAATCCTAATATAGCTACAATATAGATTATAATTACATTATAGCTATTTTAGGATTTATATTTATTTTACAGGTAACTTTGTATTTATTTTAACCAGGTACAATAGCTATTAAATAGTTAAGAACTATTTAATAGCTAAAATAGTTAAAATAATTACAAATTTACCTGTAAAATAAATCCTAACCTAAGTTACAATTAAACCTAACACTACACTATCAATAAATAAATTAAATACAATTCCTACAAATAAATACAAGGAAATAAACTAACTAAAGTACAAAAAATAAAAAAGAACTAAGTTACAAAAAATAAAAAAATATTTACAAACATTAGAAATATATTACAACAATTTTAAACTAATTACACCTACTCTAAGCCCCCTAATAAAATAACAAAGGCCTCCAAAATAAAAAAATGCCCTACCCTATTCTAAATTACTAAAGTTCAAAGCTCTTTTACCTTACCAGCCCTGAACAGGGCCCTTTGCGGGGCATGCCCCAAGAAGTTCAGCTCTTTTGCCTGTTAAAAAAAACATACAATACTTCCCCCCCCAACATTACAACACACCACCCACATACCCCTAATCTAACCCAAACCCCCCTTAAATAAACCTAACACTAAGCCCCTGAAGATCTCCCTACCTTGAGTCGTCTTCACCCAGCCAAGCCAAATTCTTCATCCAAGCGGAGCAAGAAGAGGTCCTCCATCCGGTAGAAGTCTGGATCCAAGCGGGGCAGAAGAGGTCTTCCATCCGATTGAAGTCTTCATCCAAGAGGCATCTTCTATCGTCATCCATCCGGAGCGGAGCGGTAGCATCCTGAAGACCTCTGACGCGGAACATCCATCCTGGCCGACGACTGAACGACGAATGACGGTTCCTTTAAATGACATCATCCAAGATGGAGTCCCTCGAATTCCGATTGGCTGATAGGATTCTATCAGCCAATCGGAATTAAGGTAGGAATGTTCCGATCAGCCAATAGAATGCGAGCTCAATCTGATTGGCTGATTGGATCAGCCAATCGGATTGAACTTGATTCTGATTGGCTGATTCCATCAGCCAATCAGAATATTCCTACCTTAATTCCGATTGGCTGATAGAATCCTATCAGCCAATCGGAATTCGAGGGACGCCATCTTGGATGACGTCATTTAAAGGAACCGTCATTCGTCGTTCAGTCGTCGGCCAGGATGGATGTTCCGCGTCGGAGGTCTTCAGGATGCTGCCGCTCCGCTCCGGATGGATGACGATAGAAGATGCCTCTGGAATGAAGACTTCAATCGGATGGAAGACCTCTTCTGCCCCGCTTGGATGAAGACTTCTACCGGATGGAGGACCTCTTCTTGCTCCGCTTGGATGAAGAATTTGACTCGGCTGGGTGAAGACGACTCAAGGTAGGGAGATCTTCAGGGGCTTAGTGTTAGGTTTATTTAAGGGGGGTTTGGGTTAGATTAGGGGTATGTGGGTGGTGGGTTGTAATGTTGGGGGGGGTATTGTATGTTTTTTTTTACAGGCAAAAGAGCTGAACTTCTTGGGGCATGCCCCGCAAAGGGCCCTGTTCAGGGCTGGTAAGGTAAAAGAGCTTTGAACTTTAGTAATTTAGAATAGGGTAGGGCATTTTTTTTTATTTTGGGGGGCTTTGTTATTTTATTAGGGGGCTTAGAGTAGGTGTAATTAGTTTAAAATTGTTGTAATATATTTCTAATGTTTGTAAATATTTTTTTATTTTTTGTAACTTAGTTCTTTTTTATTTTTTGTACTTTAGTTAGTTTATTTCCTTGTATTTATTTGTAGGAATTGTATTTAATTTATTTATTGATAGTGTAGTGTTAGGTTTAATTGTAACTTAGATTAGGATTTATTTTACAGGTAAATTTGTAATTATTTTAACTATTTTAGCTATTAAATAGTTCTTAACTATTTAATAGCTATTGTACCTGGTTAAAATAAATACAAAGTTACCTGTAAAATAAATATAAATCCTAAAATAGCTATAATATAATTATAATTTTTATTGTAGCTATATTAGGATTTATTTTACAGGTAAGTATTTAGCTTTAAATAGGAATAATTTATTTAATAAGAGTTAATTAATTTCGTTAGATTAAAATTATATTTAATTTAGGGGGGTGTTAGTGTTAGGGTTAGACTTAGCTTTAGGGGTTAATACATTTATTAGAATAGCGGCGAGATTAGGTCGGCAGATTAGTGGTTAATAATTGAAGTTAGGTGTCGGCGATGTTAGGGAGGGCAGATTAGGGGTTAATACTATTTATTATAGGGTTAGTGAGGCGGATTAGGGGTTAATAACTTTATAATAATAGCGAAGCGGTCCGCTCGGCAGATTAGGGGTTAATAAGTGTAGGCAGGTGGAGGCGACGTTGTGGGGGGCAGATTAGGGGTTAATAAATATAATATAGGGGTCGGCGGTGTTAGGGGCAGCAGATTAGGGGTACATAGCTATAATGTAGGTGGCGGCTCTTTGCGGTCGGCAGATTAGGGGTTAATTATTGTAGGTAGCTGGCGGCGACGTTGTGGGGGGCAGGTTAGGGGTTAATAAATATAATATAGGGGTCGGCAGTGTTAGGGGCAGCAGATTAGGGGTACATAAGTATAACGTAGGTGGCGGTCGGCAGATTAGGGGTTAAAAAAATGTAATCGAGTGGCGGCGATGTGGGGGGACCTCGGTTTAGGGGTACATAGGTAGTTTATGGGTGTTAGTGTAGTTTAGAGCACAGTAGTTAAGAGCTTTATGAACCGACGTTAGCCCAGAAAGCTCTTAACTCCTGACTTTTTACTGCGGCTGGAGTTTTGTCGTTAGATTTCTAACGCTGGTTTTCACGGCTACCGCCAAACTCCAAATCTAGGCCTTAGTTCTTTTTATTTTTTGTACTTTAGTTAGTTTATTTAATTGTAGTTATTTGTAGGTATTGTATTTAATTAATTTATTGCTAGTGTAGTGTTAGGTTTAATTGTAACTTAGGTTAGGATTTATTTTACAGGTAATTTTGTAATTATTTTAACTAGGTAGCTATTAAATAGTTCTTAACTATTTAATAGCTATTGTACCTGATTAAAATAATTACAAAGTTGCTTGTAAAATAAATATAAATCCTAAAATAGCTATAATATAATTATAATTTATATTGTAGCTATATTAGGGTTTATTTTACTGGTAAGTATTTAGATTTAAATAGGAATAATTTATTTAATAAGAGTTAATTTATTTCGTTAGATTTAAATTATATTTAATTTAGGCGGTGTTAGTGTTAGGGTTAGACACAGCTTTAGGGGTTAAAAAATTTATTAGAGTAGCGGTGAGCTCCGATCGGCAGATTAGGGGTTAATACTTGAAGTTAGGTGTCGGCGATGTTAGGGAGGGCAGATTAGGGGTTAATACTATTTATTTTAGGGTTATTGAGGCGGGAGTGAGGCGGATTAGGGGTTAATAATTTATAATAGTAGCGGTGCGGTCCGCTCGGCAGATTAGGGGTTAATAAGTGTAGGTAGGTGGAGGCGACGTTGTGGGGGGCAGATTAGGGGTTAATAAATATAATATAGGGGTCGGCGGTGTTAGGGGCAGCAGATTAGGGGTACACAGGGATAATGTAGGTAGCGGCGGTTTACGGAGTGGCAGAGTAGGGGTTAAAAAAAATATGCAGGTGTCAGCGATAGCGGGGGCAGCAGATTAGGGGTTAATAAGTGTAAGGTTAGGGGTGTTGTTTCTTTTTCTTTTTGGAGCCTAACGCACTGAAAACCCTGCCATTATGTGAACTCTAAATACCAGCGGTATTTAAAAGGTGCGGGGGAAAAAAAGCATGCGTTAGCTACGCGGGTCGTTACCGACAAAACTCTAAATCTAGGCGTAAGATATTTGTCTGCATGTGCAGTGTATATACAGTATATACTGTTTATATATATAAATACATACACACACACACACATACATATATATAAAGCAAAGTCGATAGAATAGGCACTCCATATTCCAAAAATCCATCAGCTCCCCGGGTGCACTTCAAAGAGAGCTCTGTATCTATTTCTTTGTTATATCTGGCATTTGACAAAGGGAACGCAATGTTCTAGAAACGTTATGCTTTTTAATAGATTGAATTAAATGTTAAGTTTTATTACTTATACATGTGAGTGCCTTTCTTTACCGTTGTTTTATATATATATATATATATATATATATATGCAAATATTGTGTAAAATATGAACTATTTTTAATTCCTGTCATTTGCATTATATTTCATAAATTGAGGAAGCAGCCAAGTCATTGTCATCTTAGTTTCTAGGCTGTGTCACATGTTTTGCCGATTACTTAAATCTTTCTTTTTTTTTTGCTGATGGAGCAAAGAGGTTTACACACTAATATTTGTTACTGGCTTTGTGGCTAAATTATTGCTCTATTGTAAAGTGTTGTTTTTATTTTTAGAATAAGGGCTAGATTACAAGTGGTGCGCAAACTACTGCTCTAGTGTTATCGCGTTCATTTGCGCCCCCTTTACATTGCTCTGGTATTAGAAGTTGAGTGAAATCGAAATTTATGCGAGGATCTTTACCGAGATCTCAGAGCTGTGGTTAACTGTTTTCCGAAAATAAAAAGTTGCACAAAGCACTTCAAAAATACATAACAAAGTACAGTTACACTTATATTAACACTGGCTAATAAAAATTATTACAAAAAAATATTACACACAAAAGTTATAAGGAATCAAAAATATGAGATCACAGGTGTTAAAAAAAAAAAAGCAGCTGAAGGGCTTTATCATTGAAATACATACATATACATCTCTAAATATGTATATGTATGTATATACATATATATATATATTTATATATATATATATATTTATATATATATATATTTATATATATATATATATATATATATATATATATATATATATATATATATATGTATATTAATATATATATATATTTATATATATGTGTACATATGTATTTTTGTTTTTATATGTTTATATATGTCTGTAAATACATATAAACACATAAATATATATGCGCACACATAGACATATATATATATATATATATATATATAAGTGCATAAGAGCCTTTTGTCATTAAGTAGATGAAAACATGAAAAAACATATTTATATAATATTCATGTTTAATAAAGGTTTTAACTATGTATTTACTGAAATATTTCACATTGGCTAATGAGAATTATGCTATGTTGTTTTCGCGATAGTGAGGTGTTAGTTTTTTTTTTCTCCATTGACTTCAATGGGGAAATATGTGTATTCTAAGTTAGGATGTTTGCGCTAGTCGGGTTACTGCTAGAGAAAAAACTGTTTAATATTAATACCAGAGTAACCTGACTAGCGCAAAAATGAAAATCCTAGCAGATTTTTCGCTATAACGAAAACGCAAAATACCGCTCCACTTGTAATCTAGACCTAAATACATTATGCATGCATGAAGTCAAAAGCTGAAAATGTGTTCATTGTTTTCCACTATTACTTTTGTTGTTACACTTGATAAGTATAGTTATCTTTACTTTGCAACTTAGAGCAAGTCTACATTGTAAATCTTAAACCTGAGCCAAAAAAGGTGTTATTAACAGTTGTTTTTAAGAACTTAAACCTACCATTTTGCTGTTGTTTCTTCCACATTTCATTTTACAACCACATGAAAAAATGTTTGGGTATTAAGCATAAACCTGTCCATTTTCATTTATTGACTTCGATTTTTTTAAGACAATTAGTACTTCAGAGCATGTTGCTTAGCAACTCCAACCTGATGGCCTTGTCTTGCACCTTCGCCCTTTACCCTCCATTGACACACAATGATATTTAATTCACAGCTATGTCATCTATGTATACGTTTTATTTATATCTATATTTTTAATTTGGAAAGATAGATAGATAGATCTAAATATTTTCAAATGGTCTTATATATAGTAAATAATGAATATTTCTCTAATTCTTTAATATAAATATTTCATGGTTTTATTATATTGTTATAGTAGTTGTAAAGGCATTCTTTCCCTTTACACTTTGTACAGGTAGACTTACATGTTTGCACATTAACATCAGTGTTTGGATAGACAAAAGCTATTAAAGGATTGTGTGCACTGAATGCAAAATCAACAATCAACAGTTTCCTTTGACTTCAAAAGGAGCTAAAATCCAAAAGAAAATTACACCTATGATAAAACTAAAATCTGACACCTTTGTGAACAACCAAATCTCTTATTAATTTTCAACAGCCATTTTAGCAACTATCAACCTGTAAAAAACACTGGCTTCAATATAAACACGGCTATAATATTTGCTGCTCAAGCACAGGAATACAAGTGTTTTAGCATGTATACCAGCTTTTCCCAAGGAAATATTTATGTATACAAGTCTTCCCCAGTTCCTTTATTGATAATTATTTTCTTGAAAATATAATAAACTATTACTGTAACTAAGGAATTCTCAACCAGCATATTGAGATAGACTGTACAAACACTGGGAATTGCAGCTTGTAAAACATTTGTGTAAGATCAGTGTGCATTGTGCAGTAAACTTGTAGAGATACGAATGGATTCACACACATAATAAAAAGAGCTTTGGTATTTAATAGAGACAGCTGGACAGATAGCTCAGCAAGTTAGATAGATAGCTCAGCATTCTAAGGCACTGCAGCTGAGTTCTGTAGCCCCCCCCAAGGGTTTCCGGTTCGATTCCTGGTGAGGTCCACTTAGCCTTTCATCCTTCTGAGGTTAATAAATGAGCAGCGCCTTGAGACCATTATTTATTTATTGGTTATTTGTAGAGCGCAAACAGATTCCGCAGCGCTATTACGGTGATTAGCTGTGCTTTACAAGTACCCAATACATACAGCAACAGACAAAATAGTATAGATAATATGCATCAAGAAAGGTAAAAAAAAAGGCAGAAAGCAAAGCAGTATAATGTGATTTGTATTGGCTGCAGGATTTACTTTTAAAGTGCTCCCCTTGGTCACTGCTAACTTCTCTCTATGGAGAGAAGTGTCCCTTTCCAATGAGCTCCAATGAGCTCCAACTGCTCTTTTTTTAACGATGATTCCACCAGGAAAAGTGAGGAAAAATGAAGGAGTCGCCAGATTGTTTATTATGACTGCAGAGAGATATACAGCCAAAGGCACAGATAGAGTTCAAGACTTGCAGCAAGTATTTGTTCTAAATCTATATGGTGACTCATATTTTACTGCTCATCAGCTTAACATAAAGGGCTTTTACTCCATAAGTTTAGATATATTTCCAAACATTAATATTTCTTAATAAATTATCAAATCATATATATATATATATATATATATATATATATATATATATATATATATATTATATATATGAGTATTTACTAAGATATTTGTCTGCATGTGCAGTGTATATACAGTATATACTGTATGTATATATATTTATATATATATATACACACACACACACACACACATATATATATATATATATATATATATATATATATATGCAAATATTGTGTATAATATAAACTATTTTTAATTCCTGTCATTTGCATTATATTTCATAAATTGAGGAAGCAGCCAAGTCATTGTCATCTTAGTTTTAGTTTCTAGGCTGTGTCACATATTTTGCTGATTACTTAAATCTTTTTTATTTGCTGATGGAGCAAAGAAATTTACACACTAATATTTGTTACTGGCTTCATGGTTAATGATTGCTCTATTTGCATTATGTAGTTGTGTATTTATATATATATATCAGCTGACAATAAATATACATCTTACTCAGTGGCGCACTCAGAATCCTGCTGCTCCCTCCCCCCCCTTCCCACCCCCCACCCCCCCCCCCCCCCTCCGGATTAAGGTAATTTTTGGCCATATAATTGTTTGGGTCAGGGACAGGGAGTAATGGTTTTTTTTCGCTGCATTTTCAAATTACATTTTCCACAGTCAGGGCTAGTAAGCATGTCATTAGTGACAAGTGACAACACAGTCTCAGTTGTCTCACACTAATCCTTTATGACCGTCCTACTCTCTTTTTACTATGGGTAGAAAAATAAGCTAGATGGAATCTTGAATCCACTGGGTTTTCTGTCTTAGCTCCTATTAAAGAGACCATGTTCTCTAGTGAATGAGTGTTCACTGGCACTGTTGCAAATTTACAAAGTACCTTTATAAACCTCCCATACATAATGTTGTCACTCTGTAAAACATTGATGTCCAGGAGGAGGAGGAGGTCTGCAATTTAGATTTGTGGGGTCACATTTTGGTATTTTGGCCTGGGAGCTAGGTTCTCTAGAAACTTACCTGGCCATATGTATATAAAAAATATAGTAGGGGCATCATATGAATTCCAAAAGTATGCCAAGGGTGTTGTGGAATATATAAATACATGGCTGAGAGGCAGAGCTATTGCTCAATAACTATTAGGAGAATGCATGGCCTAACATACACGTGCATTTAAAGCATTACATATTTATAAAATTATCAAAAAGCATTGGTTCTGTCTTCTGCTGAAATATTTAACAAATAATTTTAAAAAAACTCTTACAGGAGGAGAGGCAAAAATCCAGACACTCTTAAAACTTGTGGTATGATTGTGAGCCCTGTGATAGAGAAAAGTCTAATAGAGTAAAACAAGAACTGGTGTTTAAAGTCTTTATAAGACAAGTTATATTTATTTACTTAATAATTATTTTTACATTATAGATGGCCAGGGTTATTATTTTTTTAATTTGATTGTCCTAAAAGAAGACCTATAAAAAGCTAAATGTTTTTTGCATAGAATAATACAGTCACAAGGGGCATACTATTTACTCAGTCATTTAACAGTTGAGTTACCTTTGCACTGGAGTCTGGATGATATATGTATACACTATCAGCCAGCCTGGCTAGCCAGCATCTACAGTCAGCAGTAGCACCTGAGTCTCTGATGAGTCACGAGTGACTCTGTGGCAGCTGAGTTGGTTCCCTACCTGAGTTTGTTGCTCCAGATGGACAGTCCTCACTGTCACAGTCACTGTCTCTGTCGCTCCATTGGATCAGATTCAGTCTGCTCTGTCTCCTCTCCTCGCACTCCCGACTTAATCTCACCTCCGTTGCTGCTTGGCCTACTCCCTCAAGCCATGATGTGTGGCAGATAGTGGAAGCTGGCTGGTTTAAAACGTCACATGACCGCTCGCCGGTAAGCTACCTGTTCAAAGTTAAAAAAAAATTTTTAAAAGCACTGATGCAGCATTATCAAGTGTAGTGTCAGTGTGGAAAAATGCCGCCCCCCAAAATCTGGCGCAATAGGCACCGGCCTTGTTGGCCTACCTGTTAATACGCCCCCGATCTTATTTATATACATATTATTCAGAGTTATTTCTTACCCTGTGCATAGTAGAAATTGAGAGGATTGATTTGTTTTTATCATTATTATTCTACAGTAGGTATTTAATTTTAAAACAAGAATATAGTAAGTAATTTGTTTTTAATAATGTAGATTACAATACTATTTGCAGTATAGTTATTTAAAAAATAAGTTTAAAAACATTAAAGAAATTCAAATGAAAAAAAAAACTAGTAGCAGAGATTACGTTTTTGCTCTATTGTAGAAAAGAAACAACATTCTGTCCTTTAAGTCACAATTTTGTTCTTCTAAATTCTATTCTATCTCTACAGCCTAAAACTTTAAACCTGTTGACACAAAATGAACATGTACAGAGTTTTGTTCCCTTTTCACTTGTCTTTGCATGGAGTATTATGAGTTATGAATTTCCTTTAAGCAGAATTTTTACATAATAAATAATTAACAATCCAAATATAATTCTTTTTCAGTTCTATATTTCTGCACAGCAGTGTGAAAGGACTATTAAAAACCCTTGTCAGTAACATGACACAATTTACATAAATAGAGGTGTCACAGCACAAACATTTTTTCAATACATATTATAAAAGTCACCTATGTGACACACACAAATGTAAAGTGTTGTTTTTATTTTTAGAATAAGGGCTAGATTACAAGTGGTGCACAAACGATTGCGCTAGTGTTATCGCATTCATTTGCGTCCCCTTTCCATTGCGCTGGTATTAGAAGTTGAGCAAAATTGAGATTTCACTAGTGCAATCTTGATTTATACAATAATCTTTACCATGATCTCAGAGCTGTGGTTAACTGTTTTTCGAAAATAAAAAGTTGCACAAAGTACTTCAAAAATACATAACAAAGTACAGTTACACTTATATTAACACTGTGTCATAAAAATTATTACAAAAAAATATTGCACACAAAAGTTATAAGGGATCAAAAATATGAGATCTTGTGTGTTAAAAAAAAAAAAGCAGTCGAAGGGCTTTATCATTGATATACATACATATACATGTCTAAATATGTATATGTATGTATATACATCAGGGGCATATTAATAGATAGGCAAACAAGGCCGGTGCCTTTAGCAACAGATTTTGGGGGGCAGCATTTTTCCACACTGACACTACACTTGATAATGCTGCTTCAGTGCTTTTAAAAAAAAAATTTAACTTTGAGCGGGCGTCTTACCGGCGAACGGTCACGTAATCGGCTTTTTGCCGGGGTCACGTGACGTTTTAAACCAGCCAGCTTCCACTATCTGCTGCACATCATGGCTTGAGGGAGTAGTCCAGGCGGCAATGGAGGTGAGATTAAGTCGGGAGTGGGAGGAGAGGAGACAGAGCAGACTGAATCTGATCCAATGGAGCGACGGAGACAGTGACTGTGACAGTGAGGATTGTCCATCTGGAGCAACAAACTCAGGTAGGGAACCAACTCAGCTGCCACAGAGTCACTCGTGACTCATCAGAGACTCAGGTGCTACTGCTGACTGTAGATGCTGGCTAGCCAGGCTGGCTGATATTGTATACATATATCATCCAGACTCCAGTGCAAAGGTAACTCAACTGTTAAATAACTGAGTAAATAGTATGCCCCTTGTGACTGTATTATTCTATGCAAAAAACATTTAGCTTTTTATAGGTCTATTTTTAGGACAATCAAATTAAAAAAATAATAACCCTGGCCATCTATAATGTAAAAATAATTATTAAGCAAATAAATATAACTTGTCTTATAAAGACTTTAAACACCAGTTCTTGTTTTACTCTATTAGACTTTTCTCTATCACAGGGCTCACAATCATACCACAAGTTTTAAGATTGTATGGATTTTTGCCTCTCCTCCTGTAAGAGTTTTGTAAAGTTATTTGTTAAATATTTCAGCAGAAGACAGAACCAATACTTTTTGATAATTTTATAAATATGTAATGCTTTAACGTGTATGTTAGGCCATTAATTCTCCTAATAGTTATTGAACAATAGCTCTGCCTCTCAGCCATGTATTTATATATTCCACAACACCTTTGGCATACTTTTGAAATTCATATGATGCCCCTACTATATTTTTTATATACATATGGCCAGGTAAGTTTCTAGAGAACCAAGCTCCCAGGCCAAAATACCAAAATGTGACCCCACAAATCTAAATTGCAGACCTCCTCCTGGACCATCAATGTTTTACAGAGTGACAACATTATGTATGGGAGGTTTATAAAGGTACTTTTTAAATTTGCAACAGTGCCAGTGAACACTCATTCACTAGAGAACATGGTCTCTTTAATAGGAGCTAAGACAGAAAACCCAGTGGATTCAAAATTCCATCTAGCTTATTTTTCTACCCATAGTAAAAAGAGAGTAGGACAGTCATAAAGGATTAGTGTGAGACAACTGAGACTGTGTTGTCACTTGTCACTAATGACGTGCTTACTAGCCCTGACTGTGGAAAATGTAATTTGGGGGGGTTGAGGTTGCAGCAGGATTCTGAGGGCCTAGGGCAGTACAAAACCTAAATACGCCACTGACATACATATATTTATGAATACAAATATTAGTCTCCGCACTAATAATCAAAGTTCTGAGCAAATGAATAAAAAAGATGCATTAATGAGCATAAAGAGAAAATTTAATGAAAAAAACATAAAAAGAAAAACAAAACATCTTAATTGCAATCCATAAATGAACACAGATGCAACAAACATACACACGTGCAAACTGGGCGTCCCCAGTTAAAAAGCAGCAAAAAAAAAAAAAAAAATAATAAGTGGTGGAGGTCAGACTCTAGAGCAAAAAGTCAAAACCCTGGCTATATATGAAAACCATGGGCATAATAATGTTAGATGCAAGCAGTGAAATAAATAAGCAAGATCAGGCAGTTCATGCACTTGTAGCGGTTCATGCAGAGTATGACAATGTGGTTAGTGAGCTGACAGTTGAGAAGATGACAAGTTATGCCAAGCAATCAAGAATATATAGCAATATGTCTCCCAAAGCGTCAAGTAAGACAGAGTTCATGCATACAATATTGCTAAGTTCATATGGATATTTCCAATTTCCTCAGTGTGTGATTTGAGAAAAAGTGTTAAATGCTCCGGCACTCAAGGACCAAAGTCCGCCGGTGAATGGCAACTGGGTAGGAGTAGCGCTCTATGAGCGATCTCACCCAATCCGTGTAGGGTCTCAGAATGCTAAGTAAACACTGTCCATAGGAAGACATCCAACAGCGGCAAGATGATTGTGGCAATCCCCAGCGTGTATCAGGCTGTCAGCAGTACAAACCAGCATGCGAGCATTGAGCTCTATTGGCGTCTGACATCACTTCCACAACAGCAGGCAACGCGCGTTTCGGGCTCCGCCCTTCAACTTGGCCTGTCATACTTCGGAAAACCACCTCCTTTTCAAGCGTACTCACTGTGTGTGGTAGTAACGCCCACATAGCGTCACCACTTCAGATATCAGGCAAAGATGGCAAAGACATAATAGACATGCGCAAACACACGCAAACACAAATAGCTGATATTCCGAACACAGGTATTTTACATGGTTAGTAGTTATACATGAAACAAAGGTATTTCATAAGTGAATTAAGAAAGCAAGTCACATCTTAATATAGAATATTCTACACGCATGCAAAGGCTAATTAGAGGTATCATACAAAAATGTAGTATGAATAAAACAAAACAAAAAAATATATTGAGGCACTATAAAGCAAAATGAAAAAACAAAGAGTTAAATGTCCATATATAGAAGACATAATTGAAAGGACATTTAGCACAATTCATTCTTCATTACAACTATTCATACTCTCAAAAGAAGAGGGATCTCAATGAAACCTCAGTCCCTAGACAAATGTAGCCCATGTGATTTCCCTATTTAAGCCATAGGGAGTCATAGAATCCATTTTTTGGATCCAAAGTGCTTCTTTTTCAAAAAGTAATTTTTGTCTATTCCAAACCTCTCCTTAAATGGCCCACCCTATCAACCACCTGAAATTTAAGTTGACTTTTATTGTGGCCTAAAATTGTAAAGTGATGGGCTACAGGGGCAGAAGGATCAAGTTTACCTATGGCTGTTTTATGTTGTTTAATCCTGTCTCTGATAGGCTTAGTGGTCTCGCCAACATAGGCAAGACCACATGGACATTTAATTATATAGTCACAAGTAAAATGACCTCTAATGGTCCAACGTTTACCAGATCTAGGATGTGTGATAGTTTCACCTAATTGTATTGAGTTACATTGTGCACAGTTGTTAGATGGAAACGTGCCATTCACAGTAGTACTCACGGCTACTCTATTCTGCCCAGTTCCTATATCCGCCTTGACCAAAGTATCTCTCAATTGTGCTAAATGTCCTTTCAGTTATGTCTTCTATATATGGACATTTAACTCTTTGTTTTTTCATTTTGCTTTATGGTGCCGCAATATATTTATTTTTTTCGTTTTATTCATACTACATTTTTGAATGATACCTCTAAATTAGCCTTTGCATGCGTGAAGAATATTCTATATTAAGATGTGACTTGCTTTCTTAATTCACTTATGAAATACCTTTGTTTCATGTATAACTACTAGCCATGTAAAATTCCTGTGTTCGGAATATCAGCTGTTTGTGTTTGGGTGTGTCTATTATATCTTTGCCATCTTTGCCTGATATCTGAAGTGGTGACGCTATGTGGGCATTACTACCACACACAGTGAGTACGCTTGAAAAGGAGGTGGTTTTCCGAAGTATGACAGGCCAAGTTGAAGGGCGGAGCCCGAAACGTGCGTTGCCTGCTGTTGTGGAAGTGACGTCAGACGCCAATAGAGCTCGATGCTCGCATGCTGGTTTGTACTGCTGACAGCCTGATACATGCTGGGGATTGCCACAATCATCTTGCCGCTGTTGGATGTATTCCTATGGACAGTGTTTACTTAGCATGCTAAGACCCTACATGGATTGGGTGAGATCGCTCATAGAGCGCTACTCCTACACAGTTGCCATTCACCGGCGGACTTTGGTCCTTGAGTGCCGGAGCATTTAACACTTTTTCTCAAATCACATACTGAGGAAATTGGAAATATCCATATGAACTTAGCAATATTGTATGCATGAACTCTGTCTTACTTGACGCTTTGGGAGATATATTTCTATATATTCTTGATTGCTTAGCATAACTTGTCATCTTCTCAACTGTCAGCTCACTAACCACATTGTCATACTCTGCATGAACTGCTACAAGTGCATGAACTGCCTGATCTTGCTTATTCATTTCACTGCTTGCATCTAACATTATTATGCCCATGGTTTTCATATATAGCCAGGGTTTTGAATTTTTGCTCTAGAGTCTGACCTCCACCACTTATTTTTTTTTTTTTTTTTTTTGCTGCTTTATAACTGGGGAGGCCCAGTTTGCATGTGTGTATGTTTGTTGCATCTGTGTTCATTTATGGATTGCAATTAGGATGTTTTGTTTTTCTTTTTATGTTTCCTTTCATTAAATTTTTACTTTATGCTCATTAATGCATCTTTTTTATTAATTTGCTCAGAACTTTGATTATTAGTGCGGAGACTAATATTTTTATTCATACTATTTGTGGGTGTATAGGTAGTAGTGCACCCTGGTCTCGAGCACTTATAACAGTTGGTAAATTCATTAAGTACACTAACATTTATATTAGTGCTCATCCTTTTATTGTATGTTGATATATTTATATATATATATATATATATATATATTTTTATTTTTTTTTAAGTTTTCAAAAGTTTTTTGAAATCAAAACAATTACATCCAAATAAGACGCTTAGAATAAATAGCGTTTTGAAACATTACACTTCAGATTTGTAAACAAAATAAGATAGGGGGGGCTGGGGACATATAGATGAAATCAAAGTATGGTTACAATCAATAGATAACAAATGAAAAGTAAAAGAGTCTCTTAGCATACATTCCGTTTCAACAAACATTGGTTATTACTTCATCAATTTTTGAGATAATAATTAGGGTAGATCTATGTATGTGTATCTCAGCGTGACTGTAAGGGGTATTTTTGTATATATGACTCCCACATAGACGTCATTTGGGCATATAGGTCTGTGTTTTTGTTTTTCATATAGGAATATCCCTCTAGGGAGATTGTGCGGTGGCACTCTGAGTGCCACTGAATAAGGGACGGTACGTCCTCAGACTTCCATTTCCTGGCTATCAAAATTTTAAAGCTGTTGCTTAGAATGTATAGTAGTTTTTTTGACGGGGTAGGGAGTTTTTTTGGTACTTTGTTAAAAAGCCACAAGCATGGGTCAGGGGGTATATTTACGCCTAGGATTTCGCTTGTCTCCTTAGCTATTTCTAACCAGATGGGCGCTAATTTATTACATTGCCACCAAATATGGGACATGTGGCATTCCTGAGACCCACATCTCCAGCAATGTGCCGATTTAAGTCTATATATCTTTTTGCACCTTTCAGGGGTCAGGTACCACCTCTGTAAGATTTTTAAGTTGAGTTCTACAAATTTACTTGAGACTGAAGTTTTTTTAATGTTGGTAAAAATCTGTACGGCATCCACATGGGACATGTCTATGCCTAGTTCTAGGTTCCATCTGTCAATGTAATATGGAAGTGAACCCTGCGACTGTTGCGACAGCATTGTATGAATGATTGAGAGTGCATGTCTTGTCGGGGTGGGTTTATTGCAAAGAGATTCAAATGGTGTCATTGATCTTGTTAGGTTATTGGATTGGGGTGTGAGGTAATATAAGAGTGACATTGTCTGTAGAAGAGCCAGTCTTTGAAGACAAAGAAACCTGCAGAAATTAGTTCCTCTATGTTCGGGGAGTAGAGTTCATTTCCAAGGTGATAGATTTGCAAGGATCGAGTAGGTGTGCCTATTAATTTAGGGGCTATTGAGAGGCCGGGTCGGAATTTGTAGTTATGTGTTAATGGTGTGAGGGGCGAAAATTTGGATGAAATGTTGGGGTATTCTGTAAGGATCTTGTCCCAGATTTTAAATGTTTCTGAAATTGATTGGGAGGAGAATTTTAAAAATTTAGTCCTGTCTTTTGGAGTCCAGCATAACTGCCCTAAATGTTGATTTTGTGTAAGGTCATGTTCTAATTGAATTGAAAAAGGTTTTGTCAGCTTGGTTTGAGTGCCAGTCTATAATACGTTGTAGGAAAAGTGGCTTGCCTGTATCGATGGAAGTCCGGGACACCCAGGCCTCCCATCTCCACAGGGAGGAGCATCATTTTTTTACTAATTCTGGCTCTGTTGTTAGACCAGATGAAGTTCAAAATATTCGACTACAATGAATCTAGGAAACTTTTGGGGAGGGGAATAGGCAGTGTTTGAAAAAGATAAAGGACTCTTGGAAGAATGTTCATTTTAATAATGTTAATCTTTCCTTGCCAGGAAATATACTTTCTTTTCCAAGAGGAGAGATCTGTGATTATCTGTTTAAGCAGAGGTTTATAATTTTGTGTGAATAGTTGGTCTGGTGTTGGGGTGAGTTGAATTCCCAGATATTTAAGTGAGTTCTGTTGCCAATGAAATGGACATATCTGCTGGACTGAGTGTATTTCAGATTGTGGGATATTAATATTCATGACTTCTGATTTATTTTTGTTGACTAAAAAGTTGGAAGCCCTACCAAATTCATCTAATTGACTGATGATGTGGGGGATAGTGGTTAGAGGATTTGATATACAAAATAGGATATTGTCCGCATACAGCATGACTTTATGGTGCGAGTTTTGAGTTTGTATTGCTGTTATGGATGGGTGATCACGAATCTTTTGTGCAAGGGCTTCTATTGCGCACGCGAATAGTAGTGGGGAGAGGGGGCAGCCCTGCCTAGTGCCGTTCGTAATACTAAAAGGGGCTGAGAGGGACCCATTAATGTGGACTCTAGCAGTTGGGGTGGAGTACATAGCAAATATATGGTTCAGAAATTCTTGTCCTATGCCCATTTTCTGGAGTACCGCTCTCAGGAACTGCCAACCAACGCGGTCAAATGCTTTTTCCGCGTCAGTCAACAGAACCAGGAGCGGAATGTTTTTTTATTAGTTGCGTATTCTATAAGCTGAGTGATCCTGACCGTATTGTCTTTCGCTTCCCTTTTGGGGACAAATCCAACCTGATCATTTCCAATCAGCTGTGGCAGAACAGTATTTAATCGTGTTGCAAGCATTTTGGCGTAGATCTTGAAATCTGCATTTAGAAGAGAGATTGGTCTGTAATTTTCTACGAATTCAGGGCTTTTACCAGGTTTGGGTATGATAGAGATGTATGCCTCTAACGTCAGTGTGGAAAATGGGCTGTTAGGTGTGATAGAATTGAAAAGGGTAAGTAAGTGTGGGGCTAATAAGTCGATATACTTTTTGTAGTAATAATTTGTATAGCTGTCCGGGCCTGGGGCCTTTCCAGTAGGAAGGTCTTTTATAGTATTTCTAATTTCGAGTAGGGTGAAGGGATTTTTAAGAAATGCTTGCTGGTCTTCTGTTATTACTGGGAAGTTTATGTCAGAGAGAAACTGGTTTATATAGTGTAGTGGGTCGTGTGATTTGCTTGGATGGGAGTTCTCGAATGTAGTGGATAGGTTATACAATCGTTCGTAATAAGTACGAAAGGATTCAGCAATAGCTGCTGTATCGTAGTATGTTTTATTCGTGGATTTTATCGAAAGGATATAGTTACGGTTGGTGTTACATTTCAGTCTTCGGGCAAAGAGCTTACTACACTTATTATCTCCTTCATAATAGGATTGTTTAAGTTTCAAAGCTAGACTTTGACATTCGTTATCTATAAGATGGGCTGTTGTCAGTTTTATGGCTTTTAGCTCCGTCAGTAGCAGTGTATCTGTAGGGGTTTTTTTAAGTTGGGTTTCCAGATCATTTAATTTATTTAAGGAGTCATGTAGTAATTGTCTCTGTTGTTTTCTGTAGTGAGATGAGATGCTAAGTTCTCCCCGTATTGTACCTTTATGTGCTTCCCAAATGTTCTGAAATGAGGGGACCGAGCCTACGTTAATGTCAAAGTTCTCTTTGATAGTGTTTTGTATCGTTTCGCTGTATTGTGGTAAGTTTAGGAGTTCGTCGTTAAGTTTCCAGACGTAAGCTGATATGGATGCTGAAGGCCAAGCCATTGTGCATAGCACCATGGAATGGTCTGACCAAGATAAGGGGGTAATGGTTGAGTGCGTGGATATTGATAGTGTATTAACGTCTGTTAATATATAGTCTATGCGTGAATAGCGCGAATGTGGGTGGGAAAAGAAGGTGAAGTCATTTGTATCAGGGTGATGAACTCTCCATATATCATGGATAGCTAATTCTCGAAAGCATTGCTTTATAAATGAGATGGTCTTAAGTGACGTGGATGAGGTGTGGTTTGAGTTGTCCCTATGGGGGTCTAGTGTGATATTAAGATCACCGCCTATGATTAGTGTGCCTTTAACGACTTCCAAAATTTTCCTGGATATATATATATTTATTTTTATATATATATATATATATATATATATATGTGTGTGTGTGTGTGTGTATGTACATATGTATTTTTGTATTTATATGTGTATATATTTCTGTAAATACATATAAACACATAAATATACAGTATATGTACACACATATAGACATATATATAAGTGCATAAGAGCCTTTTTCCATTAAGTAGATGAAAACATGAGAAAACATATTTAGATAATATTCATATTTAATAAAGGTTTTAACTATGTATTTACTGAAATATTTCACATTGGCTAATGAGAATTATGCTATGTTGTTTTCGCAATAGTGATGTGTTATTTTTTTTTTCTCCATTGACTTCAATGGGGAAATATGTGTATTCTAAGTTCGTATGTTTGCGCTAGTCGGGTTACTGCTAGAGAAAAAACTGTTTAATTTCACTACCAGAGTAACTTGACTAGCGCAAAAATGAAAATCCTAGCAGAGTTTTCGCTATAATAAAAACGCAAAATACCGCTCCACTTGTAATCTAGACCTAAATACATCATGCATGCATAAAGTCAAGAGCTGAAAATGTGTTCATTGTTTTCCACTATTACTTTTGTTGTTAAACTTGATAAGTATAGTTATTTTTACTTTGCAACTTAGAGATCTACATTGTAAATTTTAAACCTGAGCCAAAAAGTGTTATTAACAGTTGTTTTTAAGAACTTAAACCTACCATTTTGCTGTTGTTTTTTCCACATTTCATTTTACAACCATATGAATTTTTTTGGGGGTATTAAAGGGACAGTATACACTCATTTTCATATAACTGCATGTAATAGACACTACTATAAAGAATAAGATGCACAGATACTGATATAAAAATCCAGTATAAAACTGTTTAAAAACTTACTTAGAAGCTCTCAGTTTAGCTCCGTTGAAAAGGTAGTTGGAAAGCCCACTGCAAGTGGCAAATAAGACACTCCCCCTTCTTTTGCATATGAAAAGACCCTTTACACAAACAGGAGCAACCTGGAGAAGGTAGCTGACGGTATTCACATAAAACTTTGGGGCTTGGTTAGGAGTCTGAAAATCAGAGCAATGTTATTTAAAAATAAGCATAATTATACATTTATTTAAAAAAAAAAACTTTATGGGCTATATAAATAGATCATCTACAAAACATTTATGCAAAGAAAAAATGAGTGTATAATGTCCCTTTAAGCATAAACCTGTCCATTTTCAATTATTGCTCAGCAACTTCGATTTTGCTTAGCAACTCCAACCTGATGGCCTTGTCTTGCACCTTCGCCCTTTACCCTCCATTGACACACAATTATATTTAAAATGATATAGTTACTATTTAATTCACAGCTATGTCATCTATGTATACTTTTTATTTATATCTATGTTTTTAATTTGGAAAGATAGATAGATAGATCTAAATATTTTCAAATGGTCTTATATATAGTAAATAATGAATATTTCTCTAATTCTTTAATATAAATATTTCATGGTTTTATTATATTGTTATAGTAGTTGTAAAGGCATTCTTTCCCTTTACACTTTGTACAGGTAGACTTATGTTTGCACATTAACATCAGTGTTTGGATAGACAAAAGCTATTAAAGGATTGTGTGCACTGAATGCAAAATCAACAATCAACAGTTTCCTTTGACTTCAAAAGGAGCTAAAATGCAAAAAGAATGACACCTATGATAAAACTAAAATCTGACACCTTTGTGAACAACCAAAACTCTTATTAATTTTCAACAGCCATTTTAGCAACTATCAACCTGTAAAAAACACTGGCTTCAATATAAACACGGCCATAATATTTGCTGCTAAAGCACAGGAATACAAGTGTTTTAGCATGTACACCAGCTTTGTACAAACACTGGAAATTGTGATGCTAACACACTGTGGGTGATCTCTGTAGCAACCCAAGGGTTGCTGGTTTGATCCCCAGTGAAGACCACTCAGCCTTTCATCCTTTTGAGGTTGATAAAATGAGCTGCGCCTTAAGACACTTATGGGTGATTAGCTGCACTTTACAAGTTCTCAATACATATAGCAACAGACAATATAGTATAAATAATATGCTTCAAGAAAGGGAAAAAATATCATTAGTATCAATCCAGACAAAGCATTAACATTCCATTAAAGGGACACTGTACCCAATTTTTTATTTTGTAATTCAGAAAGAGCATGCCATTTTAAGCAACTTTCTAATTTACTCGTATTATCAATTTTTCTTCGTTCTCTTGCTACCATTATTTGAAAAAGAAGGCATCTAAACTTTTTTTGGTTTCAGTACTCTGGACAGCACTTTTTTATTGGTGGATGAATTTATCCACCAATCAGCAAGGACAACCCAGGTTGTTCACCAAAAATGGGCCGGCATCTAAACTTATATGCTTGCATTTCAAATAAAGATACCAAGAGAATGAAGAAAATTTGATAATAGGAGTGAATTAGAAAATTGCTTAAAATTTCATGCTCAATCTGAATCCCGAAAGAAAAATTTTGGGTACAGTGTCCCTTTAAGTGCAAGATATTCCTAACATGCAAAAAAAATCTTGTCTTATATGAGGTTGTTAGGAGTTTGTTCGTTAAATCGACAGAGGAGCAGCTGGACAGCAGCTCAAACTTAAATAAATGTAACATAGTTGCTGAAGCACAAATATACAGTGTATTTTTTATGGGTCAGGATTGACCAAGTACAAAAGTTAATCTTACACACTTATTGGCTGGTACATGAATTAATGAACTGACCATTAAATTGCTGGACACATTTGAAGCCTTCCCCTCTGCAGAAAAGCCTTTCCCACCTTTTGAGTAAGAGTTTTAACAGCAAGAAAGAATCAAGCGCATTTTTGTATTGCATGCATTTGTTAATTGGTTGAAGGGGCCACTCATTTTGTGTTTTTCATACAAAAGGAAAGAAAACAACAAATTTATTGTGTGTGTCTGTGTGTCGGGGGGGCACTCATCAGAATCAGAATGCCCACTAGCTATAATTAAATGAAATATAGCTTAAAGGGACATAAAACTCAAAATTGTACTTTCATGATTCAGAAAGAGAATGCAAATTTAAACAACTATATAAATTATTACTATTATCAGATTTTCTTGGTTCTTTTGGTATCTTTTGTTGAAAAGCAGGTTCATAAGCTCAGGAGCTCACGCGTGGCTGTAGCACTATATGGCAGCAGTTTTGCAAGAATGTTATCCATTTGCTGGAGCACTAGATGGCAGCACTTTTTCCTGCCATGTAGTGCTCCAAACATCAACCTAGGTATCTTTTCAACAAACAGTATATATTGCTAATAGAAGTAACTTGGAATTATTTTTTAACGTGCACACTCAATAAATACAGTTTCTGGGTTTCATATCCCTTTAAAGGGACATGAAACCCATATTTTTTCTTTCATGATTTAGAAAGAGCGTGCAATTTTAAACAACTTTCAAATTTACTTCTATTATCTAATTTGCTTAATTCTCTTGATATTCTTTGCTGAAAAGCATATCTAGATAGTCTCAGTAGCTACTGATTGGTTGCTTCACATAGATGCCGTGTGTGATTGGCTCTCCCATGTGCATTTCTATTTCTTTAACAAAGGATATCTAAAGAATGAAGCAAATAAGATAATAGAAGTACATTTGAATGCTGTTTAAAATTGTATTCTCTATCTGAATCATGAAAGAAAATTTTGGGGTTTAATGTCCCTTTAAGTAAGCCAGATTTTCATACAGAAAACAGATGTTATATCCAAATAATCTCTCGGTCTCAGAGCAGAAAAATACATGTTAGAATAGAGGACACCCAAGATAATTACTACTTCATCAATTAATATATAATCCCCCAGTATGAATACAAAACTGTCTGTTCAGCTCACACATATAGGCAATGTCTCATATCTCACTCTCCCCTAAACCACTAGACTGGTGGGCCCCTTCCCATGTAATTCTATATCAGGACCAGAACTCTATAAAAGTACAGTTTATTTTATACCACTGTTATCATGCACTCAGCTTTATTAGACTATGGTGGCGCTAGACAAATACAATATAGCGATGATAATAATGGCATGAAGTAGTATAACAATCCTTTGCTATACAGTGTTGTTATATATGAAGTAAAACAGCAGGTTATATGATGATCCGTGACTAAAAGCATGCACACTTTTTATGGTTATCTAACCGATGCATAGAAAATCCATACGTTTGTCTGGTTATAGGAACATATCATAATATAACCTATCTTTATACTAAGATATAGTTGTATAATGTATGTATAATAAAGTAATGGTTGCAGAAAAACACTCTTTTAAACTAAATAAATCCACTGTTAGTGCATATAAATATAGGTTAAATAAAGAAATATTGTACCATCTTACTATTGTATTCTATGCGCATATACTTAATGATATCAACTACGGAATTAAGAGTATCATATATGCATCTGAATAAACGTTAGTATGAATATTGATGACATTTGATAAAAGCACCAGTAAGTACATATACAGTATATATATATATACTCTAGTGTATACAGACGTCTGTACTCACTGGACTTTTAACAAATTCCAAAGTTTACTAAAGTGATGTTTCAGGACCCGAAACCTGCAGTGTTCAATATGATTGCAATTTGCTTAAAGTCCAGTGAGTGCGGATGCTTGTAAATACTAAATGATAAGTTAAACTCATCCTAAAAGCTGAAATTAAATCAATCAGATCCTCTCCAGAACTATATACAGCTTAGGAAAAATGAAGAAACTACTGCAAATTTACCAGTTTCTCTGGTTTCCCTATTTATAGGTATGTGTTTGAGTAAAATTAAACATTTTGGTTTATTCTACTACTGACAACATTTCTCCCAAATTCCAAATAAAATAAAATTAGTTTACAGAAAATGACACCTGGTCAACATAACAAAAAAGATGCAGTGTTTTCAGACCTTGAATAATGCAAAGAAAACTAGTTCATATTCATTTTTAACCCTTTAAGGACACAGCTTTCAGTTTGTTCAATTGTTTTATGACGGAAAATTTCCGTCATATGTCCTTAAGAGGTTAAACAACACAATACTAATGTTTTTACTTAGCAAGTTTTCAGAAATCAATATTTGGCAGAATAACCCTGCTTTTCAATCACAGCTTCAATGTTTCTTGACATGCTCAGCATCAGTCTTTCTCATTGCTGTTGGGTGACTTTATGCCACTCCTGGTGCAAAAATTCAAGCAGCTCAGCTTTGTATGATGGATTGTGACCATCTACACCGTTTACAAGCTATTGGCAAAAATTATTGCAATCAACAATTATCATGGAGAGTGAGTGGTTAAAAAATGAGAGTATGTACTCTCTGAAGCCAGACCCCTGTCACGTGTTTCGCTCAAACTTCCATAGAGGGGTTCTGAGGAAGCATGAGCAAAACATGTGTCAGGGGTCTGGCTTCAGAGAGTAAATACTCTCGTTTTTTAACCGCTTACTCTCCATGATAATGGTTGAATGCAATAATTTTTGCCAATAGCTTGCAAATGTGTGTTATATTCTGAGATTAGACGTTATGCTATGATAGTGAAACAAGTCAGTTAAACATTAAACTAGCCCCTGCTATAGAAGGGGCTTAAGCAGATAGAATCTATTACACTGAACAGCTGTGCTAAAGTAAGCAAGGACTTTATCATACAGATAGAGTATTAGGTAGATAGCTTTAATCTCTTAATCTAATATCCCACATATTAACAGGTCCTTTTGTTACAATGTTATTTCAAAATGTATTAATAGCCGGCTACAAAATATATTGTATGTATCTGACTGCTTGATATTACACAAACCAAGTACTATGTTTCACATCTAGATACATGATTCTCAGAGGAATTATTCACACACCTATGCTATATATTGATATCTAGAGAGTTTAAGTGTTTTTAAACGTGTATGATTCAATAGTTAAACCGATAAAGATAAAATAAGAATGGTTAAAATCATTCCTATATTATTCAGTGGGAATTTCTCCTACACAATTGTAGGGGTGAAGCACTCTTTGTTGTTACAGACTTTGTAACTCATTTTTCTATGAGTCTCCTTAATGCTATATTGCCCCCCTAACAGGTGCTTGTTAATTACAAAAATATTTGGCACCTATAGGTACTTACCATTAGTACTACTTTACCTACTATCTTGTTACTAAGGTCCTTCATTTACACTTTGATTGACCTGGCTGTGTGGCATGGAGCATTGTCCTGCTGGAAAAAAAACAATCCTCAGAATTGGGGAACATTGTCAGAGCAAAAGGAAGCAAGTTTCTTCCAGGATAACCTTGTACGTGGCTTGATTCATGCATCCTTCACAAAGATAAATCTGCCTAATTCCAGTCTTGCTATAGCACCCCCAGATCATCAAAGATCCTCCACCAAATCTCACAGTGGGTGCGAGACACTGTGGGTTGTAGGCCTCTCCAGGACTCTGTCTAACCATTAAATGACCGGGTGTTGGGCAACCCAAAAATTGGACTCATCAGAGAAGATTACCTGGAATCGTGCAGATTTACTTTTTTTTGTGAAGGACATATGAATCAAGCCACGTACAAGGTTATCCTGAAAGAAAACTCAAGCTAATTTACCAGACTTGTGAGAATAGGTAAATATATAGGCAGACCAATTAAGATCAGTAGATAGTATGAAATTATTGTCAATAAACACATTTTTAAAATGATTGTACATTAAATTCTAAGTTTGATTTGTACTTTAGAATGTATTGGCTAAAGGGTAGATGCCAAAATGTTTAATATTAATGAAGTGCTTCAAGAGGAGGAGAATACTAGTTGACATATTTGATTATTGTGCAGTTATATTGTTATAATACAACTAGGTCTGCATGAAATATGGTCTATTTCCTACCCAAAGTGTTAAAATGAAGCCACAGAACGAAAATGTAGCAAAAGGTTTTTTTTGTAGTAGCTCCATTGTTGCATTAAAATTATACTTGATTCGCTATTGTTTGGTGACAGTGTTCTGTTTGTAAGTTACCAAATTGTCACAAAGCCTGATGGCTTGGTGCTATGGCTAGTAATCAGATATTTTCTAATCCTATTTGCTACAACACTGATACATATGTTAGAAGGTACCAGAGTTATACCTTCAGAAAATAAAATGCAAAATAATGTCTTCAGCACCAAATACATCAAAAAAATGTTTTCTTTTATGTAAACGTCATGGTACTGGGTAATGGGCTGTGGGGCAAGTGATCTGATGTGGGTATGGGGCAACTGCAGTGCCAGGGACTTTTGTCTAAAGTCATGTAGAAGTTTGTCGCTGACAGAAGGGTTGCAAGGCCTGCAGTCTGATTTGATTAGAGAATTAAGTGGACAGAGGGGTTGTAGGGTCAGGAGTTTGATTTTTTGTATGTTGCTTTGGGACAAATCTTTATTACTTAAGTGTTCACAATAATTTTCTCTTTTTTTATTTTAAAGAACCACTACTGAATAGAAGGGCAAACATTTGTATATGTTTATTATCTGCTCTAACTTAATCATTCAATTTTTGATTATACCAGTAAAACAATGTAGAAAGTAAAAACTTCATCTTAATTTTTACAAAAAAAAAGTCCACTCAAAAGGGATTTCCCCTTTCTTATGTCAGCAAAAGCTGAGCTGAACTAGTCATTTAATCAGTCCCTTAAATCCCACACACTAGTCCGCAATCTAATTCTGCATCGGTTTTCAAACCATAATACCTAATAAAATTCTTGTCTCTATTATTGTTGAATCTGATTTTTTTATTTTGCACCTAACATCTTCACATATGCCTGGTACTGCTCAAGGGGATTTAAATACTGTTCCAGGGAGTCTCCTGTATTATGGAGTTGTTTAAATATTTTATTTAAACAGTCTTGGGCAGGAGTTTTCTATTTCTGGCATACAGGTATACCTCACTTTACAGCGCTTCACTTTACAGCGATTCGCTAATACAGCGCTTTGTGGAGCTGAAGTTCAACCTCCAAGGATTTTGAAACAGTGCTGTAATCATCGTGAGATTGTGAGAAAAGTGAATGGCAATATTTTGTTATGCTTAGTTCACTCTGTTAACAGCATTGCAGTGCAATCTTTGTCTCAGTGCTAGCCTGGCAAATTTTATTACAGTAATTGTCACTATTTTACAGGTACAGTATTTATTGAATACTAATTGAATACTTGCTGTGCTAGTGTTAAACTAAACGTAGCACTATTGCACCCCTAATATATGTTAGTTCAAACATGTTTTCAAGATTTTAAACACTGAAAAGAAAGCTATAACTGCCTTGTTTCACTTTAAGGCGGTTTTCACTTTACAGCGGGGCTCCGGTCCCTAACCCGCTGTATGAGCGGGGTATACCTGTATACTGATACACTAGAAGGGATTTCTCTTCTTTAAAATGTATTGTGAGCTTAAAAGAAATAGCCTTTTTAGACAATCACCCACTAACAATGATATATATATATATATATATATATATATATTTATATATATTTATATATATATATATATATTCACACACACATTACTAAATTTGTATACGAGCATATAAAATAACATGTGGTTAGTATTATTTTTAAATTAAGTGCCTCCCAATCCACATAACAGTTTTTTACTTCCTTTCTTCATAAGATGTGAACCTGTAAACTGCTATGAAAATAAGAAAACATATATATTTTTCACAAAGCTTCATTCTCTGCAGCTTTGCGGTTGCTAACGTTGTGATTACTTGATTTAAAATAGTTCCTGTGCTTGAATATAAGAACAGTGTTTAATTCCCACAAATAGGCGAAACACTTCAATATATTTCTGTTCGGATCTGCAAGCATTACATCTCCTTAGCAAGTGACGCTATTCTGTCAATTACTACAATACTGGGTCCTGCTCTGCGATGGTTAAACACAGACACCTAGATTACAAATTTTGCGCTAAACAGGGTGCAAAACGAACGCAACAAATTCCATTATGAGTTACTGAAAAGCCACCTTGTGCGTGCGATATGGTGGCGTTAAGCTCCATACCGCACAAAATCCAAGGGATGCTTTGACATGCTCGTGCAGGCTTTCCCCCATAGACTTCAATGGGGAGAGTGTTTTAGAAAAAAACTTAACACCTGAAGTGCTGAATGAAAAATCTCCGTAACGCAACCCCATTGATGTCTATGGGGAAAAGAAAGTTACATTTAAACCTAACACCCTAACATAATCCCCTAGTCTAAACACCCCTAATCCGCCGCCCCCGACATCGCCACCACTAATAAAAGATATTAACCCCTATTCCGCCACTGCAGACAACGCCGACACTATAATAAAGTTATTAACCCCTATCCCGCCGCTCCCCGACATCGCCACCACTATAATAAAGTTATTAACCCCTGATCTTCCGCCCCGACATCGCCGACACTAATAAAAGCTATTAACCCCTAATCCCCCGCTCCCCGACATCGCCGCCACTATAATAAAGTTATTAGCCCCTAAACCTCCAGCCTCCCACATCTCCGCCACTAAATAAACCTATTAACTCCTAAACCGCCGGCCCCCCACATCGCAATACACTAAATTAAACTATTAACCCATAAACCTAACACACCCCTAACTTTAAATTGATATTACAATATAACTATATTTAAATAAATAAAAATTTACCTGTGAAATAAAAATAACCCTAACATTAAACTGTAAATTAACCTAACCTTACTATTCTAATAAAATAAAAAATACTACCAATTAAAATATCTAAATTACAAATTTAAAAAACCTAACACTAAGAAAAAAATTTAAAAATCTAAATTACAACTAAAAAAAAAAAATATCCTACGAAAAATGTAAAAAGTCTAAGTTTACCAAAAATAATTAACTCTAAAATCATGAAAAATATAAGATTACAAAAAATAAATAATTACACCTAATCTAATAGCCCTATAAAAATAAAAAAGCCTCCCAAAATAAAAACACCCCCTAGCCTACGATAAACTACCAATAGCCCTTAAAAGGGCCTTTTGTAGGGCATTGCCCTAAAGAAATCAGCTCTTTTACCTGTAAAAAAATACAAAGTCCCCCCCAACAGTAAAACCCACCACTAAACCAACCCCCCAAAAAACCTAACTCTAAAAAAACCTAAGCTACCTATTGTCCCTAAAGGGCATTTACCTCTTTTGCAATGCCCTTAAAAGGGTATTTAGCTCTTTTTCCAAGCCCAAAGTCCTAATCTAAAAAGAAAAACACCCAAAAAAATTAAAATAAAAAAAAACACTAACCCCAGAATATCTCCTGATGGTTCCTGAAGTCCGGACATCCATCTCCATCCAGTCGGCGAAGTCTTCATCCAGGCGGTGAGGTCTTCATCCATCCCGTGGGTGTCTTCTATCTCCATCCCAGTAGCGTAGAGCGGTCGCCATACACTGAAGTTGAATGCAAGGTAGCCCTTTCAAAATGGCGTACCCTGCATTCTTATTGGCTGATTTGATTCTTCAAATTCAAATCAGCCAATAGAATGAGAGCTTCTGAAATCCTATTGGCTGTTCAAAACAGCCAATAGGATGAGACCTACTGATATCCTATTGGCTGTTCAGGCGGTATGGATTGTGTCGGTATAGGCTGTAACACAAGCATTTTAGCCTCACTGCACAACCTGTAATACCGTTGCTATGGAAATCCCACGCAAAAACGTAATTTGCTTGCGGTATAGCTATACCGACATGACTCGTAATATGCGTTCCTGGCCATTACGCTGAAAATTGCCATTTTTTTCAGTGTTAAAAGCCGAAACGCAAAACTTGTAATCTAGATGAGAGTTATCTATGCTCACTAATGTATAAATGGCATGCACTAACAAATTGTAGCATGTAACATTTTCAATAGAATGTCCCTTTAAATTGATATTAAACTCAAAATTTTATTTCCATAAATGGGTTGATCTTGAGCTTGCTTTTGGCAGATAATTATTTCTGAATTGTATCCAGTATAGTCTGTGTGTTTTTCCACTGCTCACCATGGCTGGATTGGCCTTCCGGGCAGAGGGAGGACTCAAAGCACAGCATATCTAGCAAGACTGCCAAATGTTAGGGCCGAGGTGGGGGGAGTAATATCCCAACCTTTCATGGCCTCTACCTGGATAGGCCCAGTCTAAACAAGGAGGCCACAGAGCAACCTTTGTGCACACAGTGCATCTTCCAGGCAATGTTAAGGACCGTGGACGGGAGTGGCAGCAGATTGAGGGGGCCTTGGCCACATCCACATCTTGCCTGCTGCACCTGGAATGTTTTATTAAGTTTGTGATATACAGTATATACAGTATATATATATATATATATAAATATATATATATATATATATATATATATATATATATATATATATATATATATATATATATATGGTCTTCAAGTTTTCAAATGCTGTTTTTTATTCCCAGTCCAGCCCGATTGTTCACAATACCAAAAAGTTTCTGAATTTTGAAATGATTGCCTTCTGAAAAGAACACAAAATCATTATCTGCATAGTTAATTTAACAATTTCATAATTGGAAAACAAAATGTGAACGATTAATGATAAACTAATTAGCGATTTCAGGGCTCTAGCAATCAAAGGGTAAAGGACTGTATGTTTATTAATTAATTTTAATAGTGTGTAGTGATAATAATAGGTGACATGTATGCAATTAAAGGGACACTAAACCCCAACATTTTCTTTCATGATTCAATTAGAGAATACAATTTGAATCAACATTCCAATTTACTTCTATTGTCTATTTTGCTTCATTCTTTAGATATCCTTTATTGAAGAAATTGCAATGCACATGGGTGAGTCAATCACAAGAGGCATCTTTGTGAACCAACCAATCAGCAGCCACTGAGCCTATCTAGATATGCTTTTCAGCAAAGTATATCAAGAGAATGAAGCACATTAGATAATAGAAGTACATTAGAAAGTTGTTTAAAATTGTATGCTCTTTCTAAATCATGAAAGAAAAAATATGGGTTTCATGTCCCTTTAACCTTTTGTGCACCAAAACCATAGCGATATGTATGAATGTCTCTCTAAGGGATTTGAACAGGGGCATTATCAGTGTAGTGGGCAAGTCTATTTGTTGGGTTTTGAGTTCACTCATTTTTAGTAATGTAAACATGCTAAAAAAAAATAATTGGATTGATCAAATAGAAAGCATTTATGTCTGTTCAGTGAAAATTGTTATTCATTGTGGAAGGTGGTAAATTCAGCACGTTTTGCCCATGTGCAAAGCCAATGTTACCTTCCAAAAATGTTGGGGGAATTTTTAATAAGTCATAAAGTGTTGTCTGGGATTCGTCAAGTCCAAAGGTAACTTAGTAATAATAACTTAGTAATAAGCAATAAAAATACTATAGATGATGCTCTGTATAACAAAATATTCCAAGCAGCATCGCCACCAACATTGGCAATGTAAAGTAAAGGATCCCTTTTAAATACAGTATCCGACAAAAGTGAGTACACCCCTCCCATTTTTGTAAATATTTTATATCTTTTCATATGACAGCACTGAAGAAATGACACTTTGCTACAATGTAAAGTAGTGAGTGTATAGCCTGTGTAAATTTGCTGTCCCCTCAAAATAACTCAACACACAGCCATTAATGTCTAAACCGTTGGCAACAAAAGTGAGTACACCCCTAAGTGGAAATGTCCAAATTGGGCCCTATTAGCCATTTTCCCTCCACGGTGTCATGTAACTCGTTAGTGTTACAAGGTGAATAAGGGGCAGGTGTGTTAAATTTGGTGTTATCGCTCTCACACTCATTTACTGGTCACTGAAAGTTCAATATGGCACCTCATGGCAAAGAACTCTCGGAGAATCTGAAAAAAAGAATGGCCTAGGTTATAAGAAGATTGCCAAGACCCTGAAACTGAGCTGTAGCACAGTGGGCAAGACCATACACACGGTTTCACAGCACAGGTTCCACTCAGAAAAGGCCTCGCCTATGGTCGACCAAAGTGCTCAGGTCATATCCAGAGGTTGTCTTTGGCCTCTTCTAAAGATGATGCACAAGAATGCCCGCAAACAGTTTGCTGAGACAGACTAAGGACATGGATTACTGGAACCATGTCCTATGGTCCGATGAGACCAAGATTATTTGGTTCAGATGGTGTCAGCGTGTGTGGCAGCAACCAGGTGAGGAGTACAAGAGAAGTGTGTCTTGCCTACAGTCAAGCATGGTGGTAGGAGTGTCATGGTCTGGCCGTCTGGGCCTGCATGAGTGGTGCCAGCACTGGGGAGCTACACTTTGACACTTTGGGCCCAATTTGGACATTTCCACTTAGGGGTGTACTCACTTTTGTTGCCAACGGTTTAGACATTAATAGCAGTGTGTTGAATTATTTTTAGGGGACAGCAAATTTACACTGTTGTACAGGCTGTTACACTTACTACTTTAAATTGTAGCAAAGTGTCATTTCTTCAGTGTTGTCACATGAAAGATATAATAAATATATACAAAATGTAAGGGGTCTACTCACTTTTGTGTGAAACTGTATATAGGCCAAACCTAATAAATACTCCTATGTACTCCTAAACGACATAGCCACCACTACTTAACCCCTAAACACCAATAGCCCAATGCAATAAACTTCCTGATCTATTAACCACTATATTGCCCAATAGACCATCGCAATAAACAGCAATGCTGCCTTTAAACAGTAATGTCGAAACTTTTGAATATTTTGCCTGCTTTCTCGACAATGTGTATGATCCCTTTTGAATATATCTCCGCCTCACAGCACTTTCGATTATCATGGCCATAGAAAATATGAAAACTGAGCTCTGTATAAGTAGGAGCAAACAGCTACAGTATGTCACATATTTATTTTCGATTTAGTCAAAAGATGTTTGTTTATAATCTCTTTGCTTTGGTGTGGGGGCTAAAGTTTAAGATGTGCATAAGCCTGTGAAGAAGAAAAGCTAGTTCTTGGTGCGTATGAATATTTGCAGATGTTTCAGAAACACAAATCTGTTGGAGTAGGATATTATATATTTGTTGAATATACATTTGGAATAGTAAATAGATGTAATGAAGAAATAAACTAAAAAAGGTGCATAGGAGGCACACAAGAAGCTAATAATTGACATGTAAATTTAAAGGGACATGAAACCCAAAAATCTTTCTTTCATGATTCAGATAGAGCATATCATTTTAAAAAAACTTTCCAATTTACTTCTATTATCAATTTTGCTTAATTCTATTGGTATCATTTGTTGAAGGAGCAGCAATGGACTACTGGGAGCTATCTAAACACATTGGTAAGCCAATGAAAAGAGGAATACATGTGCAGCCACCAATCAGGAGCTAGCACCCAGCGCCTGAGCCTCCCTAGGTGTGCTTTTCAACAAACTATGCCAAAAAAACTAAGCAAATTTGATAATAGAAGTAAATTGGAAAGCTGTTTCAAATTGTATGCTCTGTCAAAATCATGATGGATAAAATTTGGGTTTCATGTCCCTTTAAGACAATATATATGTTCAGTTTGGCATAAATTATGTATGATGTGTTTGAGAAAGGTGTGTGTGAGATAGTTGTGACTGTGTTTAAGTTTGTGTGTGTGCGTGCATGTGTCAGTAGATGTAAGTGACACTGAGTAGTGTGTATATGTGTTTGTGAAAGATGTTTGTGAGAGGTGTTAGTACATGTGCGTGTATCTGAGTAGCGTGTGTGTGAGAGAGAGTGTGTGTGAGTGAAAATCTATGTGTATGAGAGTGTGAGTCTGTGTGTGTGAGAGAATGTGAATGTCTATGTGCGAGTTTGTGTATGTGTGCTATTATCTTTCTAACATTATCAAGTCTGAGTCACTTGAGGGAACATTGCTGGCGCATGTTAAAGGGACAGTCAAGTCCAAAATAAACATTCATGATTCAAATAGGGCATGTTATTTTAAACAACGTTCCATTTTACTTTTATCACCAATTTTGCTTTGTTCTCTTTGTATTCTTAGTTGAAAGCTAAACCTAGGTAGGCTCATATGCTAATTTCTTGGACCTTGAAGGCCGCCTCTAATCTGAATGCATTTTGACAGTTTTTCCCTACTAGAGGGCGTTAGTTCATGTGTGTCATATAGATAACATTGAGCTAACGCACTTGAAGCTACCTAGAAGTCAGAACTGATTGGCTAAAATGCAAGTCTGTCAAAAGAACTAAAATAAGGGGGCAGTTTGCAGTGGATTAGAAACAAGGTAATCACAGAGGTAAAATGTGTATTATTATAACTCTGTTGATTATGCAAAACTGGGGAATGTGCAATAAAGGGATTATCTATCTTTTTAAACAAACAATCTGGTGTTGACTGTCCATTTAAGTACAGGGTTAACTTTCACTGAAAAAAATTGCTGCAGATAAATAATTAAAATGGCTGATTGTAACATCAGCACCAAAAATTGCTCATTAGCAGCTCTAGACATGTGGATAATTATCAAAAGATTGTAATCAGCTCCTACATGTTTAATATTATGTAGTAAAAAAAAAAATTCAATATATTTTAAATATTTATGTTTCCTGCAGTTTGATTTAATAATATATGAAGGGAACAGTCATAGACCCCAAGAACTAAATAATATGATAATTGTACATGGGTTTAACCATTTATTTTGTAAACAATGCAGTGTTTAAAGGAACATGAATCAATTTTATATTATACTTTATAATAATAATAATAATAATAATGATAATAATAATAATATCAATAATATAATTATTTTTTCCTGCAATTAAACTTTAAAAATTAAGGATTTTTCAATTCTCAGTGTTGGAAGTGCACAAGGCGGACTTCCATAACTCTGCCACATAACTGTATCTAATTAGTCTCAGCAGATGTGATCAGATAAGGAACTTTAAAACAATCCATAACTTTGCTAATATAATGACCATGGGCTAGCTTTTTTTCTACTCCAGTGAAAAGACTGGATCCGCTCCTCCAAATAAAGCAAGTGGTGGGTGGATTTTGGCTATTGAAAAACAATTGCAGCAAACAAGTAGACATGTGCATGGCGAAAAAATTCGGTTCAGATCGATTCGGATTTTTTCGAATTTCGGTTCGGATCGATTCGAATTCGGAAAAATTTGAATCAATTCGGTTCGGATTTGTTTCAGATTCATTCGGATTCTAATAAGTTCGGTTCGGATTTGTTTCGGATTCATTCGGATTCTAATAAATTTGTTTCGATTCAGTTCGGTTCAGAAATTCGGAATTTCGGTAAGTGTTAGGTTGGATTAGACTAGTATTATGTACTGTATATTAGGTGTAACCCATAGCAGAGTGATATAACCTAATATACTGTACAATACTAGTGTAATCCATATCCATCCGAATCTACCGAATAAATCCGAATAAATCCGAAGTAATTCGGATTTATTCAGTAGATTCGGCACTATTTTAATTCGGAAATTCGGTCCGAATCTCCGAATTTGACGAATTTTCCGAATTTCTGAATCGAACCGAACCGAATCGCACATATCTACAAACAAGGTGTTTATGCATTAACCAAATCACATCCACCTAATTTGTTAATGTATTGCAAGAGAGCTAAACAATTTGTAATTATGTCCTTTTTTTTTTTTAAATAAATTTTTTATTGAAGTTTCAAGGTAAAGTGGTATACAGAGTTCGCCCATCAGCGAAAGATATAACAAAGCATTAAATAGACAGTTGTAATATGACAGCCATTCTAAAGGAGAAAACTGAGAGAGCAACTTCACCCCTCTAGTCTGTGCTAAAAACAAAGCTTTGAACTATAGAAAGATGGAGCCTACCCGCCTGGAATATCCAACGGCATGTTTAGGTTTAGTACAATTATGTGTAGAAAAGTACAGCTGTGTGAGGTGAACATGTATAAATGACTTTGTCAGCAATGCTCGGAAAGTATAACTATGGGCTATATTAAATGGAACTTCAGTTTTGTTAAAAGAGAGAAAAAGTGGGAAAAGAGAGAAAAAACAGCGGGCAAAAGCCGCTCAAATTGTAGGAGGAAATAGAGAGAGATAGAGATAGATGGGGGGGGGGGGAGCGTGTCTACTAAAACGGGGTAGTAAAGCAGCCAAGAGGGAGGGTGGAGAGTGTGAACAGAGGGACTGTTATTTCAGTTAATGGGTGCCTGAGATCCGGTGAGAACAGTTGTTTGTTGTGTGAACTAAAATCTTATCTAGTCTAAGCACTCAAACAGGGCGGCAACTGGCATATTAGAAAGGGTGTTTCACCTGACATATATACTGAAGTACATGCCTAATAACTGGCTGATACTATACATTAAGTTAACACAGTGCTATTAATTATAACCAGAACGTGAGGAAAATATTTATCTCCATGTTACTATAGAGGGTAGAGTAATACACCTACAGGGATTCCAATATCTAGGGTTATAGTTTTAAAAAAAAAAAAAAAGAAACAAATTAGGTAATTTATTAGATACGCCTGGAGGTTACTCTATGCTTCCATTTGCCCCAAATAAATAGAAAAATGGAGGTCATGCAACATTTAGAAAAAAAAGTTGTCACGACTAGGGCTATACCCAGTAAACTGTTCCATGTGGATACAAACATTTAACCCACTCCAGACTTAGGGGCTATCAGGCGATACAGGGCTAAGGTATAGGTTTTGTTCCATGTTACCCCCAGGTCCCGCATATGTGCTGTGAGGAAGGTGGGAGAGTCCGGGATGGAACAGTATAATGGGCCATAGTCCGTCGTAGGCAGCGTTAAGACCCCTCTAGGCATATTCCCAAAATCGTGCCTGAGGGATTCCTGGGGTAAACTAGTATGTGTCCCAGTCTTAGGTGCTCTGAGAAATGACTGAGTCATAGAGCGGGTACTATATATCTTCCCAGTGCTCAGAGTCTCAGTATCTGACGATGTACTCAGGGTCCTTGGGGCACGCTGTGTAGCAAGTATTTCCCTGCCTCCCATGCGTCATTTACTGGCTGGGTCTGGACGGATCTCAGTACTTCTCAGCTGCGGGATCGCCCCAGAAGTCTGTGGTAAGTATTTGGCGAGATCTATAAGTGCTTGGAGGCTTTTCTGGAGATCGGTGTAATGCACTGCCGGTCCACGTCGCATCTTGTCCTCCTCTGTGAGTATAGGTGCCATATCTCTGGAAGGCTGTTACCTACTACTATCATACATCGGTTCTTAGTCCGGACACCAACGAGGAGAAGGGGTAGAAGAGCAAAAGTAGGGGGGATGAAAAGGGGGTGGTGCGTGAAGAAATAAAAGGAGTCACAAGGCAAGGCGAATACGGCACAATAAAGAGTAGGAAAAGTCTGGTTGCAGGTCCAGGACTGGCCCCTTTGGTTTGTGAGACTGCGACTTGTGATGTGATGGTGGTAAGGTTTAGTCCGCCTTAGAAGATGAAAAGATGAGGCCTAAGATGGCGACTTGATTTTTCTGCGATTCAGGGCTGCGTCATACTGGAGCTTTATGTCAGAGCTTCCTCTCTGTAATCTTTACCAAGTGAGCTGATCCCAGTACTACTTAGTAAGGCTTGTGTATAGGGAGTAGAATTAAGTATTCGCTTGGGAAACAGTGATACTTCGTAGTTTAAATAGCTTTAGTTTGGAGAGCTCTGTGTAAATGCGTCTGCTCTGTTTGGCAGTTGGCTCCGCCCCCCCATAATTATGTCCTTTAATTACTTTGCTTTAATTGTTGATATGATATATAGTATATAAAATCACTCTATTTAAACTCATACTGAATGCGTTTAGTACTCATACCTCTTCGGTTAATCACAAGGGGTGGAATAAGTGGACTAAGACAGCTCACTAGAAGGTCTGTGGGTTTGAGGAATGAGGAAAAGAGAATTAAAAAAGTGAAGTCTCACCCAGATTGGCAAATATGTGAGTAACAAAGATAAACTAGTTCATCTTGACTGTAAGTGGTTACAGCTAAATTATCTCAGAAGAGCAAAGTAAGTGATCTTCATCAACAGCTAATAAAGGCATCTGCTTGAAAAAAAACATATGTAAACCTAAATGACTGATGAAAAATATATAATTCTGCCTCTATTATAATCTATATAAGGTAAAAACCTTGTCCTTGCAACAGTGGCAGTCAGAATATTAGATAAATGTCAGAAACAATTTAAAGCAACTGATCGTGTTTTAAATTACTTAATGAAAAGAACTCAAATGACTCAATATGTTGAGTTCGAAAGCATTTCTGCAATTGACCTTTCAGAACTCTGTTTAAATATCTTAAAGTGACATTAAACACTAATGCACTGCTGGGTGGAATGTTGTGAAAGGTGATTTAAGAATGGCAGCACCCATGACTACAGGGAGGCAGGGCATACCTCCACTACTACGCTTATAAATGATTTACTGTTTAATGTTCATTTAAAGGCAGTTTTATCTGCTTCTGCTATTGTTTTTTTTGGATTTCATTTTCTACATTTGCCACAATTTATGTGACAGTGTTGTTTTAGCTTCAAACAAATGATGAAACAGGAACAGCTGCTGTTTATATTCTGTTTATATTCTACTTACAACGTATCAAGAGGCGGTTCTCTAATACACACTCTTCCAAAGATAGAAAAATGAAACATCACAAAAGCTGGATAGAATAACATTTTTTTGCAACATTACACTAAGAAGAAATATTTTTTTTTTTTGCTTACTTTTGGGAACATTGTTCAAGTTACGCACTATGCTATTCTCCAAAATTAAATAAAAATGGACACAGCTTGGTTCTTAAAGGACCAGTCAACACGGTAGATTTGCATAATCAACAAATGCAAGATAACAAGACAATGCAATAGTACTTAGTCTGAACTTCACATGAGTAGTAGATTTTTTTTCTGACAATTTTAAAAGTTATGTCTTTTTCCACTCCCCCTGTACTCTGTGACAGCCATGAGCCAATCACAAATGCATACACGTACCAGGTGACAGCCATCAACCATTCACAAATGCATACACAGTTATTCTTGCACATGCTCAGTAGGAGCTGGTGACTTAAAAAGTTTAAATATAAAAAGACTGTGCACATTTAGTTAATGGAAGTAAATTGGAAAGTTGTTTAAAATGGCATGCTTTATCTGAATCATGACAGTTTAATTTTGATTGAGTGTCCCTTTAATTCGAATAAAAAATTATTGAAAACAATGTATATAATAAAAACTAGCGGCTAACGTAATAGGCAAGAGAAACAGTGTTACAATGTAATTTTCAAGACCCCCCAGAGTACTCTTGCTAAATAGCCTTGAGTCCCAAACATGGTTTCACCAAAAAAAAACTCTTGGCTTTTTTCAAGGATTCCTTAGATTAGAGGAAAGACTTGCGGTTGAGATTTTCTTGGTCTTTACTTGTGACATCAAAAATGTTTCTGTAAAATATCTGTAAAAATCTGATATTGCAAAAACTTTCTGTAAAATCAAAGACATATTTATCTTTAAGATATAAAAAAACATGGTTATGTGCTCAACTATATTTTTCTTCATAAAGAAGAAATCCAATCGGAATTGAATTACATATAAAACCTATTTTATACAGTATTTGTAAAGAAGACACCAAATAAATTCAAGAATAGTTCCATAAAGCTTAAATAGACATTAAACACCTCTTGCTTTTGTGTAAAAATTGTCCCGCACTCCCTAGAGAGACTAAATATTAAAACCTTTAGCCTACATTTTCAAAATATTGCAAACTGCCTAAACCAGCTATTTGATTTCCAGCATTTGTAGGTTACAATATTTGTTTTGTTAGCCTTTCTAGCACGTGTGGAACAAGCACATTTTTCACGCAAAAGAATGAGGTACAGTATTTAAGACACACAAAAAAAACATGATTGCACCTTCATGACCGTGTTTTTATAGGGGATGCACCTCTATTCATGTGTTCATGACAATGCCTTTAAAAATGTTCTCTATATTATAACATCTAACCAGCTGCCAATACAAAGCTTTTGTTTGTATTATGTTGGGTAACAGGGACACATTATTTAAAGGGACAGTCAAGTCCAAAAAAAACTTTCATTTTTCAAATAGGGCATGTGATTTTAAACAACTTTCCAATTTACTTTTATCAACAATTTTGCTTTGTTCTCTTGGTATTCTTAGTTGAAAGCAAACCTAGGAAGGCTCATATGATAATTTCTAAGCCCTTGAAGTCCTCCTCTTTTTTATTTGTTTTTCACAGCAGGGGAGAGCTAGCTCATGTAAGCCAAATAGATAACATTGTGATAACGCCCGTGGCTAGTGGCAGACACTGCACTAATTGGCTAAAATGCAAGTCAATAGATAACAACTTAAAGTCATGTGATTAGGGGCGGTCAGAAGATGCTTAGATACAAGTTAGTCACAGAAGTAAAAAGTATATTAATATAACAGTGTTGGTTATGCAAAACTGGGGAATGGGTAATAAAGGGATTATCTATCTTTTAAACAACAAAAATGCTGAGTGTTGACTGTCCTTTAAGTGATGGGAGCAAGTGAGATGTGTTACTAACCTCTGCTTTTTTAATCACCTGTTGCAATCTGCTCCTTGATATTGACAGCATAGTTACAAGTTTGTCAGACTTTTTGATTAGTTAGAGTGATAAAAGAATAGTGATATTTGTAATGGCTTCTTATAATTCACTTTCATGAAATGAAAATTTAAATTGCTGCACAAGTTATCCAGTGTGTGCATGTGACATGTACAAATTACATGATTGGTACACCATGTTTCACATACACACAGCATTGTGCTAATACACAAACTATTGATGTAAGATGCTCTTAAAATGTTTGCAATATTCTAAAGTCTAATACATTAAGGATTTGCTGGATAATAGCCTCATACAACAGCAACCCTGAACAGTGTAATTCTAGTAAACAAATGCATTATACAGATTTCTTATTCATTCAGTTATTTTAGGGCAATATTAAGACCATTATGTACATAAAGCAAGACTGCTAACTTGTGGCAAAATCTGCTTGAAAAATTAAACCTGTTATTCAAAATCAAGTGGTCCAGCCTGATATATGCGGCTGCTCATCCGATGTGTGAAGTGTTGTAGGAAAATATACAAGTATGCCATATTTCACACTTCAATCAGCCATATCGGATTGAAATGCGATTCAAAAAGCAAGTGAGCATACCAACAAAAAGCAAATGAGCATACCAACAAAAAGCAAGTGAGCATACCAACAAAAAGCAAGTGAGCATACCAACACGCCTGTATTCTTCTTGTAAGTCTTTACCACCTAGTTGATGGTGAGCACCATTATAAGCAATGAAGGAAATAGAGTAGGACAGGCAGTACAAAAAAAAGGCATAGTCATCACTTTGGTGTCTATTTAAATAAAGCTCTAAGCTGCAACTCATGAAAGGAGAAGAATAAAGGCAAGATTGTAAATAAATTACTTATGCAAACTCAAAGTTATATTATTATAGACATGCTCAATAAGATACATTGTGCATATGTCTCCCCTTTATACCCTTAGTCCATTGCCCTCTGTTTCTGCAGCACAAGGATGGTTGAAACCCCATTTCACCCCCCATCTGCATAAAAAAAGTCAGTCTTTTATAAAAAAAAAAATAATAAAAATAAAAAATAATACTTCCTGTTCTTTTAAGGATGGTTAAACAACTTAGCTAATAACAAGTGGTTAGAGGCTACACAACTGGAGCACGACACAGCCCCTTCTGCCCAGTGCAACTAAATGTTTCTTGTTTAAAGAATTTGACCAGTACTAAAGAAACATCAAATACTTTAAGATTACAATATGAAATGCTTAATTATGTGTAGTAAAAAAAAACTTTACAGTAAACTTTCAAATTTTGATATTTTGTTCCCTTTTTGCTGTAATTTTATCCAAAAATGTGTGGATTTTTTTTTTAAATTCCCCTTTCTTTTCTATAATGTAATGGGTGCTAATATTAAGTTATTCTATGTTTAAAGGGACATTAAAATCAAAATTAAACTTTATCATTTAAAGTGATGGTAAATTCAAATAAATGAGATTACTTTATATAAATTATATTATTATTACATATATATTAATGCCAAAATATGTGTCCAATTTGCATTATTTCTATTAAAAAAATATTTTTCAATCCTGCTCTGTTATCTGCGCTCCGGCCCCCTCACTGTGAAAATTTCTCTACCGCCAATTTGACTGGCGTATGGTTCATCCAATATGCACCATAAACCCTATGTAAAATAGTATCCACACGCTCCTGTGGTTGTAATTAGAATTGCATCGGGCCAAAGTTGCACTGCGCAAGTGCAGTCTTATCTACGATCCTAACACAACTTAGAGTAAAAAGTGGATCGTAGCTAAGACTGCACTTGCGCAGTGGAACTTCGGCCCGATGCAGCTTCTAATTACAACCACGGAAGCGTGCGAATACTATTTTACATAGGGTATCTGGTGCATCCCCTATTGGATGAACCATATGCAGTCAAATTGACAGAGCATACTTTAATACACTTATGAAACAGAGCATACTTAAATACACTTATGAAACGGCTATAGCTTTTATTAGAAACATCTTTGCTAATATACTGTAAATTACAAAAATTCTTCTATTCAAAACTGAATGCAATCCATGTGCATTCCAATTTTGGCTGGAATACCCCTTTAACATGAAATGCCCATTGCTGAAGATGCCCAGTTGTTCAAGTCATTATAACAAAAATGTTTAGGTAACGTCTATAAAATGTAATATCTAGTTTTGGATATTAATGTGCAATATTAGGTCACATTGATGTTCCCAAAATTTCTAAATATTTTTTTTTCAAACCAAAAGTATTGTTTTTTGCAAGACACAAATACAGAGTCTGGTAAACACTTGCATTTATGATTGTAAACCTGTTGCATCTAGAATGCCCTAATAAATCAGCAGAATATGAGTCTGATGAGCTATAGCAAGAGAGCTGTTTATCTTGTCATGTTGGGTACTGCGTGTGAAGGAGAGACACAGACTTTACAAAATAATGCCTCAAAAAAGCCTTCAAAGATTTTGTGTCATTTCTCTACAAAATTTTAATCTCTGTGCTCTAAATGTTTGGGGCACATTTAATTCTTTTTACTCAAAAACATGTAGTCGAATTAAAAGGAGAAAATGTATTTATTTATTTATCCAGTAGTTGAAACCAGTAATTTAGATATGGTAGAGTCAGTCCACTGTTAAAGGGACACTGAACCCAAATCAGATTAGAGCATGTAATTTTAAGCAACTTTCTAATTTACTCCTATTATCAAATTTTCTTCGTTCTCTTGCTATCTTTATTTGAAAAAGAAGGCATCTAAGCTAATGAGCCAGCCAATTTTTGTTTCAGTACCTGGACAGCACTTGTTTATTGGTGGGTAAATTTATCCACCAATCAGCAAGAACAACCCAGGTTGTTCACCATAATGGGCCGGCATCTAAACTTAGTTCTTGTTTTTTCAAATAAAGATACAAGAAAATGAAGCAAATTGATAATAGGACTAAAAATTAGAAAGTTGCTTAAAATTGCATGCTCCTTTCTAAATCACAAAAGGAAAAATTAGGCTTCTGTGTCCCTTTTTAGTATCTCAAATTAGCAGTATACACAATTCCCCTCATGAATAAATGAGTTACCTAAATCTCTTTAGTTGGATCTCCTCCATAAAGTAACTGCCATATACTACAGAATATAGCTGTAAAGGGATTTTATTTGTTTGTAGTGTTCATACTTTTAAATAACATTCAGCTAGATTACTAGTTGTGCGTTATGAGTGAAAAAGCATTGTTATGGCTCATAAAGATGCTTTTTCACTACCGCTGCTATTACAAGTCTGGTAGGTATAGCTGTACGCACACCTTTTTGACATTCACGCAACGTAACTACTGCACCTTTCAAAAAGTCCTTTTTCAATGGGACTTCCATAGCGCCGGTATTACGAGTTTGCCTGTCCGACTAAAAAGTGAGCGGTACAGCATATAACTACAAGATCTGTACTGCCACCTGAAAGTCAGTAGTTATGAGTTTTACGTTACAGAGCTGTACCATAAAACTCATAACTAAAGTGTTACAAAGTATACTAACACCAATAAACTACCTATTAACCCCTAAACCCAGGCCCTCCCGCATTGCAAACACTATAATACAATTATTAACCCCTAATCTACCGCTCCGGACATCGCCGCCACTATAATAAACATATTAACCCCTAAACCACCGCCCTCCCGCATCTCAAACACTAGTTAAATATTATTAACCCCTAATCTGCTGCCCCAATGTCGTCGCCACCTACATACACTTATTAACCCCTAATCTGCTGTCCCTAACATCGCAGCAACCTACATTACTGTTATTAACTTCTAATCTGCTGCCCCCAAAATCACCGCCACCTAACTACACTTATTAACCCCTAATCTGCTGCCCTCAATGTCGCTGCCACTATACTAAAGTTATTAACCCCTAAAACTAACCCTAAGTCTAACCCTAATGTAACCCTAACCCTAACACCCACTAACTTTAACCTAATTAAAATAATTCCAAATAAAAATTACAATTAATACCTAAATTATTCCTATCTAAATATAAATACATACTTACCTGTAAAATAAAACCAAAGCTAGCTACAATATAACTAATAGTTATAGTATATCTAGCTTATGTTTTATTTTTATTTCACAGGTAAGTTTGTATTTATTTTAACTAGGTTGATTAGTTAGTAAATAGTTATTAACTATTTACTAACTACCTAGTAAAAATAAATACAAATTTACCTGTGAAATAAAACCTAACCTGTCTTACAGTTAAACCTAACATTACACTAAAATGAAATAAATTACATTAATGAAATACAATTAACTAAATTACAAAAAAAACCACTAAGTTACACAAATTAAAAAAGAAATGATCAAACATTTAAACTAATTACACCTAATCTAATAGCCCTATCAAAATAAAAAGCCCCCCCCCCCCAAAAAAAATAATAAAATCCCTAGCCTAAACTAAACTGCCAATAGCCCTTAAAAGGGCCTTTTGCGGGGCATTGCCCCAAAGATAACAGCTCTTTTACCTGGCAAGTAAAAATACAAACAACCCCCCAACAGTAAAACCCACTACCCACACAACCAATCCCCCCAAATAAAAACCTACCTAAAAAACCTAAGCTACCCATTGCCCTGAAAAGGGCATTTGGATGGGCTTCAGCTCTTTTACATTGCCAAAACCCTAAGCTAAAAATAAAACCCACCCAATAAACCCTTAATAAAACCTAACACTAACCCCCGAAGATCCACTTACAGTTTTGGAAGACCAGACATCCATCCTCATCCAGCTGGGAGAAGTCTTCATCCAAGCGGCAAGAATTCCTCAACGAAGCCGAGAGAAGTCATCATCCAATCGGCAAGAAGTCGTCCTCCAGGCGGGCAGAAGTCTTCATCCAGACGGCATCTTCATCCTTCCGGCACGGAGCGGGTCCATCTTCAAGACATCCGGCGCGGAGCATCCTCTTCATACGGTCCCACCCGTACACTGAAGGTTCCCTATAAGGGACGTCATCCAAGATGGCGTCCCTTGAATTCCGATTGGCTGATAGAATTCTATCAGCCAATCGGAATTAAAGGGAAAAAATCCTTTTGGCTGATGCAATTAGCCAATAGGATTGAGCTTCAATCCTATTGGCTGACCCAATCAGCCAGTGGGATTGAGCTTGCATTATATTGGCTGTTCCAATCAGCCAATAGAATGCAAGCTCAAGCCTATGTTGGGGGCAGCAGATTATGGGTTAATAAGTGTAGTTAGGTGGCAACTAGATTAAGGACAGTAGATTAGGGGTTAATAACAGTAATGTAGGTGGCGGCGATGTTGGGGGCAACAGATTAGGGGTGTTTAGACTCAGGGTTTATGTTAGGGTGTTAGGTTGTAAACGTACATTTTTTTCCCCCATAGGCTTTAATTGGGCTGCGTTACGGAGCATTAAGCTCCGTTATTGCAGACGTTAGGCTTTTTTTTTTTTGCCGGCTCTCCCCATTGAAGTCTATGGGAAAATGGTGCACGAGCACATCAAAGCAGCTCAAAGCAGCGCTGGTATTTGGGTGCGTTATGGAGCTCAACGCTGCCATATCGCCCGCAAACGCCTGCTTTGTAAACGTATAATACCAGCGCTATAGGGAGTGAAATACAGCCGAAAAAGCTGCAGTCTTTACTTTCCCTATAGCGCTCAAAACTCGTAATCTGGGCGAATGACTTTTGCTTGTTTATAAGCAGCAAATGTGTTAAGGATAAATAATTACAGTATCTTTTTTTAATTTATCAAGAGAGCCTTGCTTTTTAATGTTAGATTGAGAACCTTAAAGTCACATTTTTATTCATACATCAGTAACTGTTTTTTAAAATAGTTTGTTAAAAATATCCACTGTTGTGCTGTCCCAGCACTCACCCCTTGAAAAAGCCTCTTTAATTTTTGTTTAATTTACTTACTTTGTTCTGGCCAATTAGGGACAAATATAAATTATCTTCTACACATATCAACCAATCAACATGTGGCATGTAGGAGTGTCCAGATTCATGGAACAGACTTTAACTGGGGGGTATAGAAACAGTACAAATTTCAGAGTTAAATTACAGGTAAAATAAACAGTACAGGTGCATTGCAAAATTTTAATTATGCATAATAAACCATTGTATGGATAATTACATTTTGTTTAATATCTCTTAAAACTTAATGTCAACTTTTTACCAAAGGATAAATGATAAATAGAAATAAAATCTAGATTATTATTATTATTATTAATAATGAAAATACAAATTATTTTTTTAGTTATGTTTTAAATATGTTTTGTTGGTCATACTATGCTTGTGAATCAAGTATCTGTAGAATTATTACTACAATATCCACAGTTTTCTTTTCCTCACATTGTAACTATTTTTGTTATGCTAATCTGTAGTTGAATTATTCCTGTATTTATTGTGTAATTAGTCAGTTTTTCCTAAATCTTGTCATTTTGGTATGTGATGTCCACCTTCTCATACTAGCTAGAACTAATAAATGTACTAGTTGATTAATGTTATAATCTCAACTATTGTCCAATTTTATTTTCTATTCATTTTAAATGTATCTGGTCTGAATCTAACTTTCTCCACTTGGCCTTTGATCCTGTGATTCTGCCATTAAAGGGACAGTAAACACCTTGTAATTATAAGACATTTCTGTTGTGTTGCAATAGAATAACATATCGGCCAAGTCTTTGTGGTTTTAAAACAAATTAACATAATTTTTTATGCAATTATTTTGTAATAGCCAAATTCCACACCATTGCCTCATTTGAAACTCCACCCACCATTTACCTTATTTGAAGCTCCACCCACTATTTGCCTTATTTGGAGGAGCCAATCTGGGCTTTAGTCAGCAGACACCAGGCTAGCCACAGTCATAAAGTTAGTATAAAATGAATTTATTTGCAGTAGTTTTCAGTTTAAGTCAATTAGGTACAGATATAGCAGAGATAGCATTGGGAGGTCAAATTATGTTACTTGCTCTCTTCTTACCCTTCATCACCTGTATTATTCATTGGCCTTCCTAATGTCACCATACTTCTGCTCTCATGAGCTCCACACATTTTAAAACTCTCTCTCTCCCCCTACACCACATCCCAAAGACGGTAACAGTAACAATTTCACTTTTATCAATGATCTCTTCATCACCTACTCACTCAACCTTCTGGCTCTTACAGAACCAAGGCGCTCACCATCAGACACAAACTCCCCAGCTCATAAGAGGATCTCCACTTCTGCCACACTCCTAGGCCTTGAAACAGACATGAAGGTGGTTTAGGAATTTTAATTTCCCCTCTCTGCACCTTTTAACAAATACCTCCATCTCTTAACTAACATTTTCTTCTTTTGAAACATACATGATTTAGTTATTTTCTCCCCTCTCTATTTGTGTTATCTTTATATATTACCCCTCTGACTCCTTAATTGAATTTATTTATCAATTTGCTGCCTGCTACCCCTTTTTCTGCCTAAGACACCAATGCCCTCATTTTTTGGTGATTTCAACCTCCTTGCTGACAACCTGTCTTCCTGTCGGTCAGAGTAGATTGCCTCTAAGATTAACAAAGATGGACACTCCCTTGACCTGATCTTGAACTATTGATGCATACTCTCTCACACCATACACATTCCCATTTTTCACTTATTAATCATCATCTCTTCACATGCAGAATCACAACATTCCTTACTCTTAGACCAAATAATCCCCCTATTTAAAATACAAACAAAAAACCCCCATAAAACTATAAGATTGGAAAAATCTCTCTCCTGTCCAGACCAATCAGTCATTCTCTACAACTTCACTCTCATATCAGTCTTCAACAATTTGGCTCCTTCTTCTACTTCTTGCAAATCATTCACTCATTTTCAACCCAGGCATACTCAGTTAATGCGCTATATACCTATGAATTTGTTCCTGCACTGCCGAGCGAAATTACAAAAAGTCTTGCAGCTCATCAGTTGACATTCTTCACTACAAGTTCATTGTCACTCCTACTACTCTGTCCTCAACATTCTACTCTTATTTTTACTCTTTTCTCAAATTCAAAATGTCAAATTAAAATTAAAAATTTTAATTTCTTCCACTGCCCACCCACACCTATTACCATTTCTTTCTCAGCTCAAGATTTCACCAACCAGTTGATCAACAAAATAGACTCCATCAGAAATTAAATACACTCTTACCACATTAACTATTTCTAAGGCCCCTAGGAAGTCTTTCTCCTCAAGCTGCATAAGCAATAGAACTAGAAGCAAACTTTCCAAGTTAAACTGTACACCATGGCAATTATGATTAATTGGCTACAATTATTACTCACCTGAATTTACAGCTGGAGCTTGTTACTGATCAATCCCCCATTAAAAACCTGCAGCTCCTTTAATTTGTTGCGTGGGCATTTTTGTGTGAAGAACCTAGTTACTTTTATTCCTATTTGTTCTGCCTGGCTGATCATGGACTGATTATTGAACTTTGTCTTTTGCATTAGCCCTTGTTTATATGCTTGATTCTTTGGCTCACGAAATACAGTTCAGTTAAATGTTTGTATTATCCTCAGGCACCTCTGCTGCTATACTACCTACTGATCTCCTGGCTACTGACCCTAGCCGCTCCTGACTTTTAGCTGTCTTCTCATCTCTGCTCATTGGAATTCATTCACAGTAAAAGGTAAAACATTTATTTACAATTATATCATCTTCATCCCCAAACAACGATTAACAAACATTCAAAGCCCATGTAATCTCAAACTCAGATTCTTGGCCTATGTTACAGGATGAAGGTTAAAGTATCATGTCCCTTTGATGGCATTCCCTCACACCTACTTACTTCCCAATAACCTAATCTTACTCCTATCCTCACACATGTATTCAATCTTTCCCTCAACAGTGGTATATTTTTATCATCATTTAACTATGCACTAGTCCCACCTATTCTCAAAAATCTCGATTGAGCCCCTCCCCCTCCAACTAACTTCCTATTTCCCTACTCCCCCTTGCCTCAAAACTCTGAAGAGGCTAGTATATAAATGTCTGTCATATTTCCAAATATCAAACTCACTGCTTGATCCTTTGCAATCTGGATCACCAACACTCCACAGAGACTGCAATCATTAAGGTTACCAATTACCTACTTTTCAAAAAAACTAGAGATCATTTCTCTTTGTTAATCCTTCTTGACTCATGGGTTTCAGTATCATTTGTATGCTGGTGAAACAAAAAACAAATCTACCTCTCTGCACCAGACCTGGGGATATGTTCTTGCTCCCAGATTTCCTCTCATTACATATAACTAAGTCTCTCTAAAACTAAGCTCATTACGTCCCCTCTTCTTACAAAAAACCTTAATCCCTCAGTTCTCTATAACTCTTTACATCCAGTCCTTGGCCAATTCCTGCAATTTACAGTTTTTAAAAAGAAATCTCAAAAATTCACTACTTCCCCACACAAGACACAACAGAGATTTTAATCCACTCTCAAATCCTACCTTAACTATTGCAAGTCCATCCTTTCTGGTCTCTATTTGCCCTCTGTCCCCTTTAAAGTCCATAATGATTGCATCTGCCATGCTTATCTTCCTTACACATTGTTCATCATGCTACACCTCTCTATGAATCTTTCAACTGACTTCCTCTAGCATCTACAATAAAATTCAAAATCCTGACCCTAACATTCAAGGCCCTCAATAACACTGCTCCCTCCTATATATCTACCCATGACTCCAGTTACTCTCCTTGCACTTATTACAACAAGCCGTGTTGTCCAGTTATTCACTTTCATACAACAGCAAATAATAGTCTATTATTGTCTCTTATAAATTGTTACCATTGTATACTGTGCCTATCTTTCTGTGGAATATGGAAAAATTCTCTAGCTTGACTGTAAAATACTGGGTAGCAACAACTTGTTACTAAAAAATGTAACTACCATTTTTTCAACGGCTCAGTTTTTTAATAAGATTGGAATAGGTTTTTGTTTTTTGGTTCTTCATATCCCTATTTTCTCTGTAATATTGTATTAATGTTTTCTTATAATGTATAGCTAGAAGGGTTGTTCTTTCAAGTGCCTTCCGTAACACCAAAGAAAGGAGAAGCAGCGGGACAAGCTTGTAAAAAAGTGTGGGTGACCTATCCCACAATAGCTATGTGAAAGCTGTGTATTTAAAGGGACATACAAACCCCAAAATCTTTCATGATTTGAATAGAGCATATAATTGTAACCCCTTAAAGACACAGGTGCACCCTTTATGTTGCATATCCTTAAAGGAACTCTAAAGTCAAAATAAAACTTTCATGATTCAGATAGAGCAAAAACAACTTTCCAATTCACTTATCTAAATGTGCACAATCTTTTTATATACACACGTTCTTAGGCACCAGCTCCTACTGATCATGTGCAGAAATTCACAAAATATATCTATATACATTTTTTGATTGGCTGCCACATGATGCAGTGACAAATAGAACTAACAAACATTTTTCAGAAAGAAATCTACTTCTCATTTAAAATTCAAACTAATTGCTTTTGGACTGTCTATGTATTTATTGATTATTCTATTCTACTGTGTTTAGTTGTCCATTAAGGGATCTTAACCATGTAACAGCACGGTCTTGTCAAAAGCTGCGAGACATGCTATAACTACAAGCCTCGCTAGAGAAGGCATTTAGAAATAGTGCAGCCTTGCTGCTGTTGGAGAGAGTCATGCTATTTAACCCCTTTTGTTAAGGAGCTAAACAGCTTTTCAATTTACTTTTATTATCAAAATTGACTTAATTATTTTGGTTTCCTTTGTGTAAGGAGCAGCTATGCACGCCTTGAAGGTAGCTGAACATATTGGGTGAACCAGTGGCAAGAGACATATATCTGCAGCCACCAATCACTAGCTAGCTCCCAGTAGAGCTGCTTTTGAGCAAAACTAGGGATGCTTTTTCAACAAAGGATACCAAGAGAACATAGTAAATCTGATAATAGAAGTAAATTGGAGAGTTGCTTAACACTGAGGTCTAGATTACAAGTGTTGCTCTAAATTTTGTATTGCTCATGAGTGCTAACTGCTCAAGATAAAAGATTCAATATTCCACAGCACCATATGTCTAATAAAAAGTATTTTTATTGAAGCATAACAACAGCACAAGTATGCAACGTTTCGGGATCACAATCACTTAATCATGCATACATAGTAATGCACCTGTGTCTTATTTAAAGGTACAAAACAACCAATCAGAAACATTTCAAAAACTTAACCATTTCATGGCAAAAAACTTCATACATTAAGTATACTGCCATCTATTGGTTACAAATTACACGTACATTTCTTTTTTAAAAAGACACAGCTAAGTGCCAAAGAGCATATGCACATATCTGGAAATACAATGTCATAAAATCTTTTCATATATAACCTTAAATGTATTAACAATATACACAAATTAGAAACCCATATTTTTAACGATATGATAAAATTAGTGGATGTATCTAGAGGAAAACGGATAGATCCAATTCTCTATTTAACCCCTTAGGGTGCATGGAATCCAATTTATGGATCCAGAAGGCCTCCCTTTGCTTTAGAAGACGTTCTCTACTACCTCCACCTCTAGGTACATCCACTTAATCTATAATTTGCATCTAAGTTGGCTGATTTGATGGCCATACTCCACAAAATGACACGCAACAGGGGCTTTTGTCATCTTTTTTTCTAATATTGGATTTATGCTGATTTAATCTATTCCTAATACTTTGGGTGGTCTCTCCAATATAAATTCTGGCACATGGTAATTTTATTATATAAACCACGAATGTGGATTCACACGTGTAATAGGATTTTAATTTAAATTTATGTCCACTCCGGGTGGACAAATTCTTTGCCCTTTATTACCGAATGGCAATTGCCGCATCCCAAGCAAGGATAACAACCAATATTTTTTTCAGTGATCTCTCCCTTTTACTATATTTAGGTCCTAAATTAGATTGAACCAAAATATCATTAAGATTTTTTACTTGCCTATGGGCCATAATGAGTTTATTTTGTAGCATCGTTACCTCTTTATTACAATCCTGGTTTATATGCCAATGTCTTCTAATTATATGAGATATTTTCTCACTGTAATCACTGTACTGGGATACAAATATTAATTTTTCATTATTAGCCTGTTTGGCCACATTTCTACCCCCTTTATGGCAAATATTATGGGTTTCTTTGTTTATTAACCCTACAGGGTATCCTCTGTCTAGGATCTTCTTCCCCATTTCCTTCAATCTCAATTGTTTTGTTTCTTCTTCACTGACTCTTCGATCAACCCTAATTAGCTGACTCCTTGGAAGTGAGTCCTTTAATCTTTTATTATAAAAACTGTCGTATCTAAGAAGGGTATTACGATCCGTTTCCTTACGATGTAAATCAATTTTTAGATCCTGCCCCTTCTTATATACTACATTATCAAGGAAAACCATTTTCTCCTCACTGAAAGCCAAAGTGAATTTGAGGCCATCAACTTCATGATTAATTTCTTCCACAAAATTCAAGATAAAAGATTGGTGCTGTCAGGTTAGCACTAGTATTACAAATTGAAAGTAAAACGTTATAGCGTTTTCAGGACTTCGGATATCAAAACCTCACTAACTCCCTCTCCCCATAGACTTCTATTGGGCACGCTAAAGCTTTTCTATTTATCACTTGCGCGCTAACCCAAAAACTGCGCTAGACCAAGTGTGCTAAGTCCAAAGGTGCATTAGGAATGCTTCAAATTTCTATGTTCTTCACTTAGAAGAAAATGTTCTTTTTATTTTTAAATAGATATTTCTATATAAATCTTTATATTTGCGTGTAATATATATATATATATCTATTATCTATATGAATATATACAGCTATAGATTATAGATAGATATATAGAATTGTAGAAAAGATCAGTTATTATTCCAAAAATAAACACATGCCACACTTGGCTTTAAATCAAATTCACAGGTGATTTCAAAAATATCTACAAACAAAAGCCTAAATGACCTAACAAACAGTTTTCACCAACCTTTAACATTAACTATTTTCTCAGATAAGTTTTCACTGCTCACTGCTGTCCTGCTGCTAGCAGGTAAAACAAACATTCTCTTCCTAGGAATCAGCAGCATGAACATATTGGGTGAACCAGTGGCAAGAGACATATATCTGCAGCCACCAATCACTAGCTAGTTCCCAGTAGAGCTGCTTTTAAGAAAACCTAGGGATGCTTTTTCAACAAAGGATACCAAGAGAACATAGCAAATCTGATAATAGAAGTACATTGGAGAGTTGTTTAATACTGAGGTCTAAATTACAAGTGTTGCTCTAAATTTTTATCGCTCATGAGTGCTAACTGCTCAAGATAAAAGATTCAATATTCCACAGCACCATATGTCTAATAAAAAGTATTTTTATTGAAGCATAACAACAGCACAAGTATGCAACGTTTCGGGATCACAATCCCTTAATCATGCATACATAGTAATGCACCTGTGTCTTATTTAAAGGTACAAAACAACCAATCAGAAACATTTCAAAAACTTAACCATTTCATGGCAAAAAACTTCATACTGGTATTAAGTATACTGCCATCTATTGGTTACAAATTACATGTACATTTCTTTTTTAAAAAGACACAGCTAGAGCATATGCACATATCTGGAAATACAATGTCATAAAATCAGCAGCATGAGAATTTAGCTGCTACTAATAAATTAATTAGGAAGAATCAATCTATAATGGAGAGAATTGGACCGAGCGCTACAATGGGGCCTTATGCTTACTAACAGTTAGCCTCCTAGTAGGCTGATAATAGTACTAATACGAAAAGGTGAGAGTAAGCGCTAAAAGAGCTTTAAAAGGCTAAAGGACTTGTGGCTTACAATTTAATACCTTCGATAAAGGCTAAACATAAACAAATATCATAATAAAAGCACAATAACACAATAAAATTAGAAACATGGATCCATGTCTAACTTCTAAAAACATAAGTACATAATAAAATCTCCTGGGAGATGCGGATTACAGTGGGAGTGTTGACACTCCTTGATGGTGATACACAACTGTGGGAAGTTAAATAAAAATACAAATTCTAATACTTATAAGCAAAGTTATAAACCATAAAACGATTCCAAACTGACAATGTCAATCAAATATAAAGTCAATCAAAAATGGTGAAAAAATTGTGGAAAAAGTAGAATGTGAATGTTCGTATTAAACCGTGGGTGTGTCCTCCAACGTTGCTGATGGGTAGTGAGAGATCTATAGTCAAATATAGATGTTAGATGAGGTTGTAGAAAAAATGAGTAAAAAATAATTCAACCTTTAGGCAAGGTCATTAGAACCAAAAAAACAAAAAACAAAAAGCAAAAAATAGAAAAAATAATAATAAATTATAAAATCCACTTTGGTGAAATCAAATAATGAAATGTAGCAATCCAAAAAAAGAATACGTTTGTGTAAGTTGTGTGCAAAAAATAGGGGATTATAACAAATTCTGCGTCCAGTGAGTTCAATGTGCCATCCGATGTTAAAAGTAAAATAACAATAAATAGCAACAAAAATACCTGTAGGAAAACAAAGAAAAACAAAATAGTGCAACACTGTATACAATAGATGTTCTTAGGAACAATAAGGCCATTTCTAGACCGATACATAGAATAGAGGCTCTCTAATTTACAACTAATACAGGTTGGATGGTAATAGGATAGAAACCACAGGAAGCATCCCAGAGATGCAATGGGGCAAACAGGAAAGGGAAGTCTTTCCGATTTTGGTGCCAAATCGGCACCAATTGTTTTCTCACACTCTCTATTTAAAGCTCCCAGAGATCACTACACAGTATAGTCTTGAGAAAGGCCTAATCCAGCCGAAACGCGTTGGCATACTGGGTGAGCTTGATTTTAATTACCATTATTATCTATTGTATACAGTGTTGCACTATTTTGTTTTTCTTTGTTTTCCTACAGGTATTTTTGTTGCTATTTATTGTTATTTTACTTTTAACATCGGATGGCACATTGAACTCACTGGGCACAGAATTTGTTATAATCCCCTATTTTTTGCACACAACTTACACAAACGTATTCTTTTTTGGATTGCTACATTTCATTATTTGATTTCACCAAAGTGGATTTTATAATTTATTATTATTTTTTCTATTTTTTGCTTTTCGTTTTTTGTTTTTTGGTTCTAATGACCTTTGCCTTAAGGTTGAATTATTTTTTACTCATTTTTTCTACAACCTCATCTAACATCTATATTTGACTATAGATCTCTCACTACCCATCAGCAACGTTGGAGGACACACCCACGGTTTAATACGAACATTCACATTCTACTTTTTCCACAATTTTTTCACCATTTTTGATTGACTTTATATTTGATTGACATTGTCAGTTTGGAATCGTTTTATGGTTTATAACTTTGCTTATAAGTATTAGAATTTGTATTTTTATTTAACTTCCCACAATTGTGTATCACCATCAAGGAGTGTCAACACTCCCACTGTAATCCGCATCTCCCAGGAGATTTTATTATGTACTTATGTTTTTAGAAGTTAGACATGGATCCATGTTTCTAATTTTATTGTGTTATTGTGCTTTTATTATGATATTTGTTTATGTTTAGCCTTTATCGAAGGTATTAAATTGTAAGATTTAGCCAAAAGTCCTTTAGCCTTTTAAGCTCTTTTAGCGCTTACTCTCACCTTTTCGTATTAATAAATTAATTAGGGAGAGGTGAGTGGATAGAGACTATGAAGTATTCTGGGTCCTAAATACCTTCCCTCTACTACCCTTCCAGACACACTGAGACAAATCCTCCCCCAGCTCAGACCTATGGGAATGAGCGGCCTTCATCAATAAGCAGTGCACATGAGAGAGACCATTGGCATTACCCTGAGATTTACCAGCCCTAAGCTCCATAATAAAATTAAATGACTAACGTCACATTGGCATTTTTATCTTTATTCTGCCTCATCCAAGTCAAAGGTGCATCAGTTGAAATTTCCTTTCTATAGATAATATTTTAAGGTTTCAAGTGCCCATTTAATTGCTAATCACTCTTTCTCAACTACTATCTCTGTTCATGCAGATTCAATTTTCTTTTTAAGTACATGACAGGATGTTCTTCACCCCCTGCACTTGAGATAGTACTGCTCTTAGACCTACATCAGATTCATCAGTCTGTACCACAAACTCTTTTTGTAACATCAGGAGTGACTAAAACTGGGTCATCACACAATGCCATCTTCAAGACAATAAATGCCTGCTCTGCCTCAGTGTTCCACTTCACCATAACTGAATTTTTAAACTTGGTTAGCAATTGTAGCAAAATTGGGGATAAATCTACGGTAATACCCTGCAAGACCTAAAATGCTCTTACTTGTTTCTTTGTTACAGGGCAGAGTCAACCAGAAATAACCTCTACTTTACCCTTTTGTGATTAAGTAGTCCCCTTCGAATAGTGTAACCCAAATATTCAGCGTCTTCAAATCTTAAATAACATTTAGCAGGGTTGGCAGTTAAACCAGCAGCCCAGATAGAATTTACTACTGCATAAACTGCCAGAAGTGTTTCCCAGTCCACACTGTGAATAATGACATCATCAAGGTAGGCAGCAGCATATTCTCTATGAGGCCTAGGTATCCTATCCATCATCCACTGAAAAGTAGCTGGGGTACCATGCAAACCAAATGGTAACACTTTATACTGGAATAAACCCTCAGGTGTAGTAAAATACGTTTTTTTTCCTTTGCCGTTTCAGTAAGGGTAACTTGCCAGTAACCTTTTGTCAAATCTAAAGTACTTAAATATTTGGATCTCCCTATTCTCTCTATTAATTCATCAATCTGAGGCATAGGTTAAGCATCAAACTTAGAAATTTCATTAAATTTATGAAAATCATTACAGAATTGAATTTCACCATTTGTCTTGGGCACTAGAACAATGGGATTACTTAATTCACTCTGTGATACTTCAATTACCCCTAAGGGGCTGATTTATTATGCTGCGAATGCAGCAGTTTCAGCGCAAACCTTCATGCTCGCCGGAAACATAAGTTAAGAAGCAGCAGTCATAAGACCGCTGCTCCTTACCTTCTCCGCCACCTCTGAGGTGGCGGACAGCAATCAGTCTGATAGGATACGATCTGGATAATTGACACCCCTGCTTGTGCAATGAAAAATGTTGATAGCGTATGCTGTCAGCTTTTATCGATGTGTCTGCCCGCACAATGTTAAATCGGCCCCTATGTCTAGAATATTCCTTACTTCTGTATTAAGTGTCTCTTTTCTAGCCTCTGGTATTCAATAAAGCTTCAAGATAATCATTTTCCCTGGCTCTTTAATGACTTGATGTTTAATAACATGTTTTTCATGGAACTGGGGAGAAAACATCTCTATTTTTTTAAGCATAGTCCTTAACTTCCTACTTCTGATTAAGTCTCTGCGCTATACACTTCAGGCTCATTTTTAATTACTTTGTGAGTAGGTTTGCTTTGCATCATCATTAAAACTTCTCTCTCTACAAAGGGTTTTAGTAAATTCATATGGTAAATTTGTTCTGGCTTCCTCCTGCCTGGCTGTCTTACTTTATAATTTACCTCATTGACCTGTTCAATAATTTCATAAGGTCCTTTCCAGCTTGCAATGAACTTATATTCAACTGAAGGGGTCAGTACAAGAACTCTATCTCCAGGTTGGTAGACCCTTAACCTTGCATTCATACACTGTGTGCAGAATTATTAGGCAAATTAGTATTTTGACCACATCATCCTCTTTATGCATGTTGTCTTACTCCAAGCTGTATAGGCTCGAAAGCCTACTACCAATTAAGCATATTAGGTGATGTGCATCTCTGTAATGAGAAGGGGTGTGGTCTAATGACATCAACACCCTATATCAGGTGTGCATAATTATTAGGCAACTTCCTTTCCTTTGGCAAAATGGGTCAAAAGAAGGACTTGACAGGCTCAGAAAAGTAAAAAAATAGTGAGATATCTTGCAGAGGGATGCAGCACTCTTAAAATTGCAAAGCTTCTGAAGCGTGATCATCGAACAATCAAGCGTTTCATTCAAAATAGTCAACAGGGTCGCAAGAAGCATGTGGAAAAACCAAGGCGCAAAATAACTGCCCATGAACGGAGAAAAGTCAAGCGTGCAGCTGCCAAGATGCCACTTGCCACCAGTTTGGCCATATTTCAGAGCTGCAACATCACTGGAGTGCCCAAAAGCACAAGGTGTGCAATACTCAGAGACATGGCCAAGGTAAGATAGGCTGAAAGACGACCACCACTGAACAAGACACAGAAGCTGAAACATCAAGACTGGGCCAAGAAATATCTCAAGACTGATTTTTCTAAGGTTTTATGGACTGATGAAATGAGAATAAGTCTTGATGGGCCAGATGGATGGGCCCGTGGCTGGATTAGTAAAGGGCAGAGAGCTCCAGTCCGACTCAGACGCCAGCAAGGTGGAGGTGGAGTACTGGTTTGGGCTGGTATCATCAAAGATGAGCTTGTGGGGCCTTTTCGGGTTGAGGATGGAGTCAAGCTCAACTCCCAGTCCTACTGCCAGTTTCTGGAAGACACCTTCTTCAAGCAGTGGTACAGGAAAAAGTCTGCATCCTTCAAGAAAAACATGATTTTCATGCAGGACAATGCTCCATCACACGCGTCCAAGTACTCCACAGCGTGGCTGGCAAGAAAGGGTATAAAGAAGAAAATCTAATGACATGGCCTCCTTGTTCACCTGATCTAAACCCCATTGAGAACCTGTGGTCCATCATCAAATGTGAGATTTACAAGGAGGGAAAAACAGTACACCTCTCTGAACAGTGTCCTGGGAGGCTGTGGTTGCTGCTGCACGCAATGTTGATGGTGAACAGATCAAAACACTGACAGAATCCATGGATGGCAGGCTTTTGAGTGTCCTTGCAAAGAAAGGTGGCTATATTGGTCACTGATTTGTTTTTGTTTTGTTTTTGAATGTCAGAAATGTATATTTGTGAATGTTGAGATGTTATATTGGTTTCACTGGTAAAAATAAATAATTGAAATGGGTATATATTTGTTTTTTGTTAAGTTGCCTAATAATTATGCACAGTAATAGTCACCTGCACACACAGATATCCCCCTAAAATAGCTATAACTAAAAACAAACTAAAAACTACTTCCAAAAATATTCAGCTTTGATATTAATGAGTTTTTTGGGTTCATTGAGAACATGGTTGTTGTTCAATAATAAAATTAATCCTCAAAAATACAACTTGCCTAATAATTCTGCACTCCCTGTATTGTAATTAACTTCCTGATCTTTCTGTGCCTTTTCTATATGTTTCCCTTACCACTGGCATTATGGCTTCCATTTTCTCTTGCATTTGTGCGATGTGTTCTATAACACTGAGGCGAGGAGTGTGTTCCTGCTCCCATGTTTCTTTAGCGATATCTAATATACTTCTGGGATGTCTACCCTACAGCAATTCGAAAGCCAAAAATCCTGTGGAAGATTGAGGCACTTCTCTATTAGGGAACATTAGGTATGGCAACAAACAATCTCAATCCTTCACATCTTTTTCTATAATGTTATGCAATATAGCCTTCAATGTTTTATTAAATCTCTCAACCAGCCCATCAGTAGAAGTGATGAACTAATGTTCTAAGCTGCTTCATTTTAAGACATTTACACAATTTATTCATTAAATTTGACATAGAAGGGGTCCCCTGGTCTTTAATAATCTCTTTTTTATGCCCACTCTGCTAAATATCATCATTAACTCTTTTGAAATATTTTAGAAGAGGTATTTCTTAAATTTACTGCTTCGGGATACTGGGTTGCATAATCTAGTATAACTAAGATATATTGGTGTTCCATAGTGGATTTAGGTAACAGCCCTACTAAATCCATTGCAATCCGCTCAAAAGAAATTTCTATAATAGGTAAAGGTATCACTGGGTTCCGAAAACCTTTAAATGGAGCTTTTTGCTGACTCTATTGTAGAAAAAATACCTGGCCAATAATACCTTGCAAGTACTCGCTCCCTGGTTTACTCAATCCCAAGATGTACCCCAACACATGACTGTGAGCAATATTTCTGTGAGAATTGAGAACCAACAACTGCTTGACTTCATCGACCCCTTTTTTCTCTACTCTTTAAAGCCAATCAAGCTTCACTTTAACCCCTTAATGACCACAATGTACCCTATATGTCACTGGTCGTTAAGGGTTTTTTCAGGTCATAATAGCACAAGTCTAGCAAGAACACGCTATTAATGCCCTCCCTCCAGCAGGCTTTGTTGAATAGAGCAGTCTCAATGCTAGTGGCAAGACCACGCTATAAAACATTCAAGTCCCAAAAATAGGCCAGTGACATACAGGGTACGTCGCTGGTCCTTAAGGGGTTAAAATAGGGGAAACACAAAGGTTTATTAGAATCAGTGATAATTCCTTCTATCATCTGTACATTTTCCATTGCAGCTGTTAAACTTGGGTCTTCCCACTGGGCTGTATGAACATTACCAGGACTGATTTCTAGATCCGGAACCTCTATGTCTCTTATAGGAACATCATTACTTTCTGAAGGTTCAGCCTCATTACCCAGAGGTAACTCTTTTTCACTGTCTGTCTCCAAATCAACATTAGAAAAAGGGAAAATGTTATCTATTTCTGGTCCCCAATGTCCTTCCCCTGGGTACATTTCCTGTCTTTCTAGGGATTATTCCCATATTTGACAAAAGTAAGTAAAGTCTCTGCCTATTACCATATTATAGGGCAAAACAGGTACTGCACATACACGACATTTAACCATTCCAATATATGTAATAATTTCTACTTCTGCTGTGGGGTATGAAAGAATGTCACTATGTACACATACAATATCAATCAATTGCATTGTGTCTAATATTTCAGGTTTAAGCAAAATATTTTTTACCAAAGTAACCTCACTTTCAGAATCAACGAGTGCTTGCACACTATTACCTTCAACCCGCACAGTTTTTAAATGGTCCATAAAAATGGCACTAGTTACCCCAGACAGCTTAGTGCACGTCAGTTCCCATATTAAATATCATGGGTTCTTCAATCTGTGGACAGTTACTGTAATGTTCGTGGGGTATTTCCTTATCAGACCAATCCTGGCCATTAGTCTTCTTATCCCAGCATTAAATGGAAAGATAAGGAAAAATCCCAGAACTAAAGTTAACGGAATGAAGGAATGGGGTAGTACAGGAACAGCAAACAACATATGCAGCAAGAGTTAATGACAGAGCCAAGTAGGGTTCAGAAGTAAGCAAGCAGTTCCATGCCCCTGAGAAACACAAAACATAAAAGGAATGCTAATCAGACAGTGCACGGTTCAGTAAGAGCAGGCAGGCAATCTTGCTGAGTATCCAAGTATTAAGTAAAGGAATGGTCACAAGGCTATGCAGGGTTCAGTAACAAGCAGGCAGTCCAATAAAGCCCAAAAGCAAACAGAAAAAATAGCACCCAGGAGTACACAGAGGCAAACCTATACTTGAGCAAGTATGAAATGCAGAAGGTGCTTTAAATAGGTGCAACACTGCAGGCTCGCACCAAGATGACTCATAGGTGTACACACTGATGCTGGAGTGGTATTCACAGCACGCAGCAATGACATCACTACCATGTGCCGCACAACAACCCGATGCGGCCATGGTAATGGCCAGAGGAGTGGAGGCAGCTGACTCAAATGGAGTGTGCAAAATGTCTAAGTTCCTGACATTGAAAACATCTTATTTGAACTTCATTTTGTCCTTGTCTCTGGGGTGTAAATGTTGGTAGCCGTTTCTCACCATGTTCTGAACTCTGTAAAGGACTGCCCTACCACTGATCCATTTCCTTCAGAACTTCTACTTGCCCTGTTATTAGAATGCCTTGAATTAGGTTGAAGATTAATAGTGTGCAGGTCCTTAGTCAAATATCATTCAACCAAGCACATCATTCCTTCTGTGTCCTTTGGGTCCCCTTGGCTGCCCCACTGCCAAAGACCTCTTTGCAGACTCCTGAGATAGTGATCCATAACAACTATCTCCACAACTTTTGTAGCTGAGTTAATGGGCCAGTTAAGTAGATTTGCATAATCAACAAATGCATGATAAAAAGACTATGCAATAGCACTTAGTCTGAACTTCAAATGAGTAGTAGATTTTTTTTTCTGACAGTTTTCAAAGTTGTGTCTACTTCCAATCCCACTGCATCATATGACAGCCATCAGCCAATCATAAATGCATATACGTATATTCTGTAAATTCTTGCACGTGCTCATTAGGAGCTGGTGACTCAAAAAATTTAAATATAAAAAGACTGTGCCCATTTTGCCAATGGAAGTAAATTGGAAAGTTGTTTAAAATTACATGCTCTATCTGAAGCATGAAAGTTTAATTTTGACTTAAAGGGACAGTCAACACCAGCATTTTTGCTGTTTAAAAAGATAGATAATCCCTTTATTACCCATTCCCCAGTTTTGCATAACCAACACAGTTATATTAATATACTTTTTACCTCTGTTATTACCTTGTACCTAACCCTCTGCAGACTGCCCCCTTATGTCAGTTCTTTTGACAGACTTGCATTTTAGCCAATCAGTGCTGACTCCTAGGTAACTTCATGTGCGTGAGCTCAATGTTATCTATATGACACACATGAACTAACGCCCTCTAGTGGTGAAAAAATGTCAAAATGCATTCATATGAAAGGCGGCCTTCAAGGTCTAAGAAATTTGCATATGAGCCTACCTAGGTTTAGTTTTCAACTTAGAATACAGAGAGAACAAAGCAAAATTGGTGATAAAAGTAAATAGGATAGTTGTTTAAAATGATATCCCCTATTTGAATCATGAAAGTTTATTTTGGACTTGACTGTCCCTTTATGCTGCGGCAGTAACCATTTCTGCACAAGTCTCAACAAATCATACATCTGCACCCTTGGGATTTTACCCCAATCATAAGTCCATTTATTGAACCTTTGGGCACAAATTGCTGGTATTATTATATACATTGGAGCCCTTTCCAGTCAAACACCTTGCCATATACTGTATCCTTTTTCAACCATTTTAAAACCTTTGAATCAATATAAATGTTATTTCTTTATTAAAAATGTGTATATATGAGTGCAATACTTTATTTTAATTTGTTTTACATGTTTTGTGATTTATTTTCATTTTTAACCCTTACACTTTATTTCAGGTCTCAGGTCGTGCTAATTCTTTTAGGGCTATTTGGGCTTTTGCTTGAGCACTACCTATAACTTTCAACTTGTAATATGAGTAATATTTAGCTTGATCGTAACAACCATTGGCCTAGATTTGGAGTTTGGCGGTAGGCGTGAAAACCATCGTTGGAGGCTCCTAACGCTGGTTTTAGGCTACCGCCGGTATTTGGAGTCACTCAAAATAGGGTCTAACGCTCACTTTTCAGCCGCGACTTTTCCATACCGCAGATCCCCTTACGTAAATTGCATATCCTATCTTTTCAATGGGATTTTTATAACTCCGGTATTTAGAGTGGTTTCTGAAGTAAGCGTTAGACATCTAACGACAAAACTCCAGCCGCAGGAAAAAAGTCAGTAGTTAAGAGCTTTCTGGGCTAACGCCGGTTTATAAAGCTCTTAACTACTGTGCTCTAAAGTACACTAACACCCATAAACTACCTATGTACCCCTAAACCGAGGTCCCCCCACATCGCCGACACTCAAAAAAATTTTTTTAACCCCTAATCTGCCGACCGCCACCTACGTTATCCTTATGTACCCCTAATCTGCTGCCCCTAACACCGCCGACCCCTGTATTATATTTATTAATCCCTAATCTGCCCCCCTCAACGTCGCCTCCACCTGCCTACACTTATTAAGCCCTAATCTGCCGACCGCAAAGCGCCGCCACCTACGTTATCCTTATGTACACCTAATCTGCTGCCCCTAACACCGCCGACCCCTATATTATATTTATTAACCCCTAATCTGCCCCCCTCAACGTCGCCTCCACCTGCCTACACTTATTAACCCCTAATCTGCCGACCGGACCTGAGCGCTACTATAATAAAGTTATTAACCCCTAATCCGCCTCACTAACCCTATCATAAATAGTATTAACCCCTAATCTGCCCTCCCTAACATCGCCGACACCTAACTTCAATTATTAACCCCTAATCTGCCGACCGAATCTCGCAGCTATTCTAATAAATGTATTAACCCCTAAAGCTAATTCTAACCCTAATACTAACACCCCCCTAAGTTAAATATAATTTAAATCTAACGAAATTAATTAACTCTTATTAAATAAATTATTCCTATTTAAAGCTAAATACTTACCTGTAAAATAAATCCTAATATAGCTACAATAGAAATTATAATTATATTATAGCTATTTTAGGATTTATATTTATTTTACAGGTAACTTTGTATTTATTTTAACCAGGTACAATAGTTATTAAATAGTTAAGAACTATTTAATAGCTAAAATAGTTAAAATAATTACAAATTTACCTGTAAAAGAAATCCTAACCTAAGTTACAAATAAACCTAACACTAGACTATCAATAAATTAATTAAATAAACTTAATATACAAAAAATGGACTATACCAGCTGAATAAGCCAGTTAGTCCTAAAGAAATGCTTTTTTTGCACTGTGAATAGATTATGGAAATTAGTTCGGTTGATTACTGGAACTTGCAGTTAAGGTAAGTATATGACAAGATTAAAATATAACCTTTATTTGTTTAGTTTTAAAAAAGACAGCATCAAATATGTGTGTATGCTACCCTTGAAAGAGTTAAAAACACACTCTCTGTTGATTGTACAATGCTTAGCTTGTGCAGTACAAAATATGTGGAGTACTAAGTAATCCTACTATAAGACCAAGATTATATTCTAGGTATATTTGTATGTTAATCTGAGAAAGGACTGTATGGCCTTGTAGGTGGCCAATCCTTCAGATTACCCCTAGGGGATATTAATATAAGGTATACCTGTTATGCTTAAACTCTATGGTCTTTATAGATATATGTTCATATTAGGGCATTTTGAACAGCAGTATGCAACTTTGTCACTAATACACAGTAAGCGAATACTAATATGTACACTTGCAATTAGATATATGTTGGTTACTCTAGGTTTTAAAAGTTGCCTTTATGTCAGTTGCTTCAATGCAGGGCTTATACTTAATTATTGTGATGATTTTTTTCAACTCTGACAGATATTAATTGAATTCTGTGTGGTTGTGCATATACAGCTACATAGAGGAGTAATCACAGTCTTGTGATGGTGCGATTATAAGATAATCTGCACTCAGAAGTGCTACACCAAGTGGTGTCAGAATAATTATAGTTATAGCATCATAATAGGTTTTGTGATTTCCCAGCCAGTCTAGGGCTGTATTATCAGTATATACTTAAATTAGACCTTGTTTATTGCGTTTTAGTCCAATGTGAACTTATATTTTCTGTCACACTGTTTCTGCTTAAACAGTGCTACAGCGTTGCTAAATTACAGCTTTTTGATAATTGACACAATGTATCTAAAATTTAATTATATTAATGATACAGTATGTAAGGTTAGTAGTATGTTTTTGTACTATACCACTCTATGATAGTATCCGGTATTGCTGTGACAATATTGTCTCTAATCTTTATCCCCTAGTATGAATTAACACACCGTATTCAAAATTATGCTGTGCGGGTGCACCGGTTAACTATGTATACACTGGGATAAATAAACGTTACTGCTGCTAAAGCCTGTGATAGGCCACAGGTTACTAAGTACGAAATTAACTAGATTAAGTTTACTATTAGTTTTAACAACAAGAGAGGCAAGTTAAAAATAGCGAGGACCCCTGACGCAGCGTTTCACTTCCGATCAGCCAATAGAATGCAAGCTCAATCTGATTGGCTGATTGGATCAGCCAATCGGATTGAACTTGATTCTGATTGGCTGATTTTATCAGCCAATCAGAATATTCCTACCTTAATTCCGATTGGCTGATAGAATCCTATCAGCCAATCGGAATTCGAGGGACGCCATCTTGGATGACGTCATTTAAAGGAACCGTCATTCGTCGTTCAGTCATCGGCCAGGATGGATGTTCCGCGGTGGAGGTCTTCAGGATGCTGCCGCTTCGCTCCGGATGGATGCCGCTTGGATGAAGACTTCAATCGGATGGAAGACCTCTTCTGCCCCGCTTGGATGAAGACTTCAGCCGGATCATGGACCTCTTCAGCCCCCCCGCTTGGGCTTGGATCAGGACATCGGAGGAGCTCTTCAGGACGGATCGGTGAACCTGGTATGGTGAAGATAAGGTAGGAAGATCTTCAGGGGCTTAGTGTTAGGTTTATTTAAGGGGGGTTTGGGTTAGATTAGGGGTATGTGGGTGGTGGGTTGTAATGTTGGGGGGGGGGTATTGTATGTTTTTTTTACAGGCAAAAAGAGCTGTATTTCTTGGGGCATGCCCCGCAAAGGGCCCTGTTCAGGGCTGGTAAGGTAAAAGAGCTTTGAACTTTAGTAATTTAGAATAGGTAGGGCATTTTTTTATTTTGGGGGGCTTTGTTATTTTATTAAGGGGGCTTAGAGTAGGTGTAATTAGTTTAAAATTGTTGTAATATTTTTCTTATGTTTGTAAATATTTTTTTATTTTTTGTAACTTAGTTCTTTTTTATTTTTTGTACTTTTAGCTAGTTTATTTAATTGTATTTATTTGTAGCAATTGTTTTTAATTAATTTATTGATAGTGTAGTGTTAGGTTAATTGTAGGTAATTGTAGGTAGTTTATTTAATTAATTTATTGATAGTCTAGTGTTAGGTTTATTTGTAACTTAGGTTAGGATTTCTTTTACAGGTAAATTTGTAATTATTTTAACTATTTTAGCTATTAAATAGTTCTTAACTATTTAATAGCTATTGTACATGGTTAAAATAAATACAAAGTTACCTGTAAAATAAATATTTATCCTAAAATAGCTATAATATAATTACAATTTATATTGTAGCTATATTAGGATTTATTTTACAGGTAAGTATTTATCTTTAAATAGGAATAATTTATTTAATAAGAGTTAATTAATTTCGTTAGATTTAAATTATATTTAACTTAGGGGGGTGTTAGTTTTAGGGTTAGACTTAGCTTTAGGGGTTAATACATTTATTAGAATAGCGGCGAGATTCGGTCGGCAGATTAGGGGTTAATAATTGAAGTTAGGTGTCGGCGATGTTAGGGAGGGCAGATTAGGGGTTAATACTATTTATGATAGGGTTAGTGATGCGGATTAGGGGTTAATAACTTTATTATAGTTAGCGCTCAGGTCCGGTCGGCAGATTAGGGGTTAATAAGTGTAGGCAGGTGGAGGCGACGTTGTGGGGGGCAGATTAGGGGTTAATAAATATAATATAGGGGTCGGCGATGTTAGGGCAGCAGATTAGGGGTACATAGGGATAATGTAAGTAGCGGCGGTTTACGGAGCGCAGATTAGGGGTTAATAATAATATGCCGGGGTCAGCGATAGCGGGGGCGGCAGATTAGGGGTTAATAAGTGTAAGGTTAGGGGTGTTTAGACTCGGGGTACATGTTAGAGTGTTAAGTGCAGACGTAGGAAGGGTTACCGCATAGCAAACAATGGGGCTGCGTTAGGAGCTGAACGCGGCTTTTTTGCAGGTGTTTGGGTTTTTTTTCAGCTCAAACAGCCCCATTGTTTCCTATGGGGGATCGTGCACGAGCACGTTTTTGAGGCTGGCCGCGTCCGTAAGCAACTCTGGTATCGAGAGTTGAAGCTGCGTTAAAAAATGCTCTACGCTCCTTTTTTTGGAGCCTAACGCAGCCTTTATGTGGACTCTCAATACCAGAGTTATTTTTATGGTGCGGCCAGAAGAAAACTGACAAAACTCCAAATCTAGGCCATTGAAAGTAATGGGTGTATTAGAACAATGTCAGCCAAGCTAAACCTTCTCTGGCATATCTGTTTTACCATGGACTTGTAATATCAATTTTCATGCTAATTTTAGTGCGGACCAGTTATTGTGCTATTGCATCTTGCGCTAACATTAGCTCGCCACTTGTAATCTGGTGCTGAATGTTCTATCTGACTCATGAAAGATAAATTTTGACTTTACTGCCCCCTTTAAGTTTAAATGTTAACCCTGATTCTCCTACAGTTTGGATTTTTTTCCAGTATGGCTTCAGTTAGGAGTTCTGCCCTTAAGTCTCTTTCTTCCCTCTCTCTTGTGAAGCTGAGCACCACCTGATCATGCTCCCAGACTGCCTCAGCTACACATGTGGCATGCCAGCCACCACTCATGCCATGCCCAACCCAGAACCCACAATGGTTCCACCTCAAGCCACAGGTCACATAAAACATTTTCTTTTCCTCCTTATTGCAAAATACCATTATCTTAAGTTTAACATTCCCTCAACTTAATGGTAGCAGTGAATTAATTTAAAAAACTCAATTGCCACTTTCAATGAGAGCATATCAAAATTAAATTTAAGATGATTAACTTACAGTTTGTGAGATCAGGTCCACAGGCAGGGACAATCTTTCCCTTGCTTTAAAGGGACACTGAGCCCAAATTTTTTATTTTGTGATTCAGATAGAGCATGCAATTTTAAGCAACTTTCTAATTTACTCCTATTATCAATTTTTATTTGTTCTCTTGCTATCTTTATTTGAAAAAGAAGGCATCTAAGCTTTTTTCTTAGTTCAGAACTCTGGACAGCAAATTTTTATTGGTGGATGAATTTATCCACCAATCAGCAAGGACATCCCAGGTTGTTCACCAAAAAAGGGTCGGCATCTAAACTTACATTCTTGCATTTCAAATAAAGATACCAAGAGAA